>NC_048228.1:36794107-36883850 GCF_002007445.2 Ailuropoda melanoleuca | reverse complement strand
AATATATATACCTGTATATTATATATATATATATATGTTTTTTTGTTTGTATGTTTCTTTTGTTTCTTTGTCTTTAAATTTTCATTTTTTATTTAATTAGTTTTAATCTTACTCTATCCTTTCACTGTATTTAATTTTATTTTTATACATATATAAGTTTTCTTTCTTTATAATTCTGGGATCTGGTTTTCTAACAAATAGACCAAAATACACACAGGATTCAGTGTATTGCTCTGTTCTGCTCACCTGTCTGATTATTTTCTCTATCTCTTTTTTTTTAAATTTAATTAATTTTTTTTTTTCAGTTTGGGGGCTCTTTTGATCTGTTTAGTGTATATTTCTCTGGGGCCATTGTTGCCATTTTAGTGTTTTGTTCTCTCATTCATCTATTCTTCTCTAGACAAAATGACAAGATAGAAAAGCTCACCTCAAAAAAGAGAGCAAGAGGCAGTACTGAACGCCTGGGACCTAACCACTGTGGATGTAAGTAAGATGTTGGAACTTGAGATCAGAATAATTATTATAAGATACTAGCTGGAATTGAAGAAAAGCACAAAAAATACTAGAGAATTCCTTTCTGGAGAAATAAAAGAACTAAAATCTAATCAAGCCAAAACCAAAATGCTATTGAGATACAATAAAAAATGGAAGCTCTAACTGCTAGGATAAATGAGGCAGAAGAAAGAATTAGTGATATAGAAGACAAAATGATGGAGAATAAAGAAGCTGAGAAAAAGATATCTCTTGGATCACGAGGGGAAATTTTGAGAGATTAGTGATACCAAAAAGTAAAACAATATTAGAATAATTGGGATCTCAGAAGAAGAGGAAAAAGAAAGAGAGAGAGGCAGAGGTATATTGGAGCAAATTATAGCAGAGAACTTCCCTAATCTGAGGAAGAACCCCCCCTTAAAATCAATTAAAAAAGGTCAACACCTTGACATATAATAGTGAAGCTTGCAAATCTCAGAAACAAAGAAAATCCTGAAAGCACCTCAGGACAAGAGGTCCATAACTTACAAGGGTAGAAACATTAGACTGGCAGCAGAGCCATCCACAGAGACCTGGCAGACCAGAAAGGACTATATGATATACTCAGGGTGTTAAATGAAAAAAAATATGCAGCCAAGAATACTTTATCCAGTAAGCCTGTCATTCAAAATAGCAAGAGAGATGAAAAGCTTCTAGGACAAATGGAAACTAAAAGAATTTGTGATCACTAAACCAGACCTGCAAGAAATATTAAAGGGGATCCTTTAAACAGAGATCCCAAAAGTAACATAGACCAGAAAGGAACAGAGACAATATACAGAAACACTGACTTTACAGGTAATACAATGGCACTAAATTCATATCTTTCAGTAGTTATTCTGAATGTAAATGGGCTAAATGTCCCAATCAAAAGACACAGGGTATCAGATTAGATAAAAAAGCAAGACCCATTGATATGCTGTCCGCAACAGACTCATTTTAGACCCAAAGACCCGTCCAGATTGAAAGTGATGGGGTAGAAAACCATTTATCATGTTAATGGACACCAAATGAAAGTTGGGGTAGCAATCCTTATATCAGACAAATTAGATTTTACACCAAAGACTGTAATAAGAGATGAGGAAGAACAGTTTATCATATTTAAAAGGTTTATCCAACAAGATTTAACAATTGTAAATATTTATGCCCCCAACATGGGAGCAGCCAATTATATAAACCAATTAATTAAAAAATTAAAGAAACATTGATAATAATACAATAATAGTAGGGGATGCTAACACCCCACTCACTGCAACATTCTCCAGAATAAATGACACACCGAGTCACAAATCAGGTCTCAATTGGTACCAAAAGATTGGGATCATTCCTTGCATATTTTCAGACCACAATGCTTTGAAACTTGAACTCAATCACAAGAAGAAATTGTTAAGAACTCAAATACATGGAGGTTAAAGAGCATCCTACTAAAGAATGACTAGGTCAATGAGGAAATTAAAGAATTTTAAAAAGTCATGGGAACAAATGAAAATGAAAACACAACTGTTCAAAACCTTTGGATGCAGCAAAAGCGGTCCTAAGAGGGAAGTATATAGCAATACAAGGCTTTCTCAAGAAATAAGAAAGGTCCAAATACACAACCTAACCTTGCACCTAAAGGAGCTGGAAAAAGAACAGCAAATAAAGCCAAAACCCAGCAGGAGAAGAGAATGTTTGGTAGAATTCCCCCTGTGAAGCCATCTGGCCCTGAACTCTTGTTTGTTGGGAGATTTTTGATTTATTGCTTCAGTTTTCTTGCTGGTTATGGATCTGTTCAGGTTTTCTATTTCTTCCTGTTTCAGTTTATATGTCTCTAGGAATGCACCCATTTCTTCTAGATTGCCTAATTTGTTGGCAAATAGTTGCTCATAATATGTTCTTATAAACCAAAAGACCAGTAGAAAGATCAATGAAACTAGGAGCTAGTTCTTTGAAAGAACTGATAAGATTGATAAACCCCTGTCCAGACATATCAAAAAGAAAAAAAGAAAGGACCCAAATAAGTACAATCATGAATGAAAGAGGAGAGATCACAATCAACACTAAAGAAATACAAGTAATTATAAGAACATATTATGAGCAACTATATGCCAACAAATAATGAGGAAGCCCATGCCATTTTCTACCTACCCCCCAGCATAAACACAGAGCCACCTGTGGGAGGTTGGGCCACACAGACACTTGTTACTTAAACTGCTGGAAGTTTCCCACACCCATGAGTTTTCCTGAAGACTTGCCCACTCCAAGCCTGCTAGCCTTGGTCTTGGGCTCAGGGCAAATTTTTTTAAAACCATGTGTGTGACTCATCCAGCCACCAAGTGCACAGCTGCTGCTACATACTGCACCCAGCCACTGTGCTGTGCCCATCTGCCATAGTGTGAGTACTTGCTGCCCTGCACCCAACTGTGTGTCCCAAATATTATTGCATGCTATGCCCAGCCTCACACCTCTGGCCCACCCTGCACATAGCCTCCAGCTGCTACAGTGCTTCAGGGGAGCAGGCATAGGACTAGTGGACCAGCACAAATTTTGCTAACAATGCCATACCAATTTCAAGTTCCCCAGGAGGCATGCCCCCTCAGAGCTGACCTGCCTGGGTCTCACTAACACTGCAGAGAACAAACATAACCCACAACAGGCAGAGAGTCAGTGCAGGTAACTGCACTGAAAGGAAAAGACACAGACACAGCAGCAGGTTGTAGGTAACACATATAGGATACTCTCTTCCTATTTATGAATAGGCGACACTGTACAGGAGTGCACTCTGGGACCTCTTCTTCATAAAGTCACTACTTTCAAGAGCAAAAGACACAGCTGACTATCTTAACACACAGAAACAGACACAGAGAGGCAGACAAAATAAGGAGACAGAAAAATTTGTCCCAAATGAAAGAACAGGGCAGGACCACAGCCAGAGATCTAAGTGAAGCAGATATAAGTAATTTTCTTAATAGAGAATTTAAAGCAATGATCATGAGGATACTCGCTGAACTTGAGAAAGGAGTAGAAGATATGCGTGAGACCTGAGACCCTTAACACAGATAGAAGGAAGAGCAGAGGTAAAAGGTGCAATAAATGAAATGAAAAACACACTTGATAGAATGAACAGCAGTATGGATGAAGTAGAGAAATGAATTAGTGACACAGAAGACAGGAAAATGGAAAGTAATCAAACTGAAAAAAGAGAGAGAAAAGAATTACACAAAATGAGAATAGACTTAGGGAATTCATTGATTCCATCAAATCTAATAACATTTATATTATAGGAGTCCCAGAAGAAGGAGAGAGAGAAAAGAGGGCAGAAAACTTATTTGAAGAAATGATAGTTGTAAACTTCCCTAATCTGGGGAAATAAACAGACATCAGTTCCAGGAAGCACAGAAAACTCCCATAAAAATCAACAAAAGCAGACCCACACCAAGACATATTGTAATTAAATTGGCTAAATATAGTGATAAAGAAAAAAATCTTAAAAACAGCAAGAAAGAAGTCAGTAACTTACAAGAGAAAACCCATAAAACTAGCAGGGAATTTTTCAGGAGAAACTTTGCACAGAAGGTGATAGGAGTTGAGGAATTAATAGTCAGGGAACTGGCTTTAAGCAAGGTTGCACAAACATCTGCAGGAAATATCTGCAGTCAAGCTTTACATGCCTAAAACCAGAAAAACAGCCACTGAACAATCAAACTGCCAAGGGGCCTAAAGAATACAAAAAAGTTGAAAATGGACTGTGTAAGGTTAAACAATGGGTGTGAATAACAGGAAGCTAGCACTATAGGTCCTTGGCGCCACAGCCTGATATAGAAAATCCTTAAACTGACCAATGGACAGACTGCCACCAGGGGTCCATGAACACTGCCCCCTGCCCAGATAAGACTCATAAAAACCCCAAGACAATGCCATCTCTGTGGCTTAGCTCCCCTAAGTCCCTCTTATGCAGGGGTCTTTCTTTCTCTCCTAAGCCTTTCCCATGGGGGAGTCCTTCTTTCCGTTCAATAAAGCTTTTGCTTCTCACCCTCTCATTGCCTTGTCTGGAACTGTCATTCTTCGAGTTCTCTCAGACATGAATCTGGGAAACATCAGACACTGGTAACAAAGAGAATGGCATAAAATACTCAAAGTGCTGAATGGGAAAATTCTGCAGCCAAGAATACTCTATCCAGCCAGGCTGTCACATAGAAGGTCAGATAAAGAGTTTCCCAGATAAACAAAAACTAAAGGGGTACATGACCACTAGACCAGTCCTACAGAGATATTAAAGAGGACTCTTTTAGTGGAAAGGAGAGACAAAAAGTGACAGTATAGAGGTAGGGAAAACAAAGGCATTCAAAACGAGTATTCCTGCAAAAAATCGGTCAAGGAGCTCACACACACAAAAAGAATATAAAATATAACAACTTATACTTAAAAGGTGGGGAGGAGAGAAAAGAATGTGTTCAAACTTAAAATACCATCAACTTATTAGAGACTGCTATTTGAAGAAGAGGTTATATACAAACTTAATGGTAACCATATATCAAAAACCACTAATAGATACTCAAAGAAAAAAGAAATAAATCTGAATATATCACTAAAGAAATACAGAAAAATATGAAAAAGAGAAAGATAAGAAAGGATTAGAAAAAATCCTCAGAAACAAGTAATAAAATGGTAGTAAACACATATCTATCAATAATTATTTTGAATGTAAATGGACTAAATGCTCTAATCAAAAGACAGAGGGTGACAGAATGGATTAAAAAAAAAAAGGACCCATCTATATGTTGCATATAAGAGATTGTTTTTAGTCCTAAAGGCACATGCAGATTGAACATGAGAGGATGGAAAAATTTATCATGCAAATGTTTGTCAAAAGAAAGCCAGAGTAGCAAACAGACAAAATAGACTTTAAAACAAAGACTGTAACAAGAGACAAAGAAGGACACTATCCAGTAAGAAAGGGGAAAATCCAACAAGAAGATAAAACAATTGTTAATATTTATGCGCCCAATTTGGGAGCCCCTAAATATATAAATATATAACAAACATAAAGGAACTAACTGATAATAATTCAACTATAGTAGGGGACTTTAACATCCCACTCATATCAATGGAGCGATCATCTAAGCAGAAAATCAACAGGAAACAACAGTTTTGAATGACACACTAGAATAGATGGATTTGACAGATATATTCAAAGCATTATATCCTAAATCACCAGAATACAGTCTTTTCAAGTGAATATGGAACAGTCTCTGGAATAGATCACATATTAGGCCACAAAACAAGCCTCAACAAGTTTAAGAAGACTGAAATCATACCATGCATATTTTCTGACTACAATGCTATGAAATTAGAAGTCAACCACAAAAAATAAAATAAATTAAAATAAAAAATCTGGAAACTAGAAGTCAGCCATAAGAAAAAAAAAATCAGGAAAGACCACAAATACATGGGGGTTAAAAAAAAAAAACATGCTACTAAATAATGAATCAGTCATCCAGGAAATAAAAGAAGAAACAAAAGCATACATGGAAACAAATGAAAATGAAAACACAACAGTCTAAAACCTCTGGGATACAGCAAAAGCAGTTCTAAGAGGGAGGTTTATATCCATACAGGCCTACCTCAAGAAGCAAGAAAAATCTCAAATAAACCACATAAACTTATACCTAAAGGAGCTAGAAAAAGAACAAGCAAACCTAATAAATAAATAAATAAATAAATAAATAAATAAATAAATAAAATAACAGAAAGAAGGTGAAAATAAAGATTAAAGCAGAAATAAAAATAAATAAATAAATAAGAGAATGGAACCAGGAGCTTGTTCTTTGAAAAATATCAATAAAATTGATAAACCTCCAACCAGACTTATCAAGAAAAAAAGAGAAAGAATTCAAATAAATAAAATCACAAATGTGAGAGGAGAAACAATAACCAACCTCACAGAAATACAAAAAATCATAAAAGTATATTATCAAAAAAACTATATACTAATAAATTGCAGAACCTGGAAGAAATGGAGAAATCTTAAAAACATATAAATTACCAAAACTGAAACAGGAAGAAATAGAAAATTTGAAACAGACTGATAGCTACCACAGAAATTGAATCATTAATCAAAAAACTCCCAACAAATGAAAGTCCAGGACCAGATGGCTTGACAGGTGAATTCTACCAAATACTTAAAGAGTTAGTATCTATTCTTCTCAAACTGTTAGTAAAAATAGAAAAAGAAGAAAAAATTTCCAAATTCATTCTATAAGGCCAGCATTACCTTGATACCAAAACCAGAGAAAGACCCCACTAAAAGAGAACTGAAGTCCAACATCCCTGATGGATATGAATGCAAAAATTCTCAACAAAATACTAGCAAACCAAATCCAACAATACATTAACAAAAAATCATTCACCATGATCAAGTCGGATTTATTCCTGGGTTACAAGGGTAGTTCAATATTCAAAAATCAATCAACATGGTACATCATTATCAACAAGAAAGAATGAGAATGATACGATCATTTCAATAGACACAGAAAGATCACTTGACAAAGTTACAACAGGCTTAGAAGGAACATACCTCAACATAATAAAGACAGCATATGAAAAAAATCACAACAAATATCAACCTTAGTGGGGGAAAACTGACAGCATTTCCCCTATGGTCAGGAACAAGGCAAGGATATCCACTCTAACCACTTTTTTTTTTTCAACACAGTACTGGAAGTACAAGACACAACAATCAGGCAACAAAAATGAAATAAAAGGCATCTAAATTAGTAAAGAAGAAGCAAAACTTTCACTATTTACAGATGACATGATATTATATACAGAAAATCTGAAAGATTCCACCAAAACAGCTAGAGCTGATAAATAAATTCAGCAAAGTCACAGGATACAAAATCAATCTACAAAAAACTTGCATTTCTATACATCAATAATAAATAAGTAGAAAGAGAAATTAAGAAAACAATCCAATTTACAACTGTAAAAAAAAAAGTAATAAGATACCTAGGAATAAATCTAACCAAAGAGGTGAAAGACTTGCAGTCTTAAAACTATAAAACACTGATAAAAGAAATTGAAGACTATACAAAGAAATGGAAAGACATTCCATGCTCATGGATTGCAAGAACAATTATTGTTAAAATGTCTATACTACCCAAAGCAATCTACACTTTTAATGCAGTTGTTATCCAAATACCACTAGAATTTTTCACAGAACTAGAACAAACAATCCTAAAATTTGCATGGAACCACAAAAGACCTTAAATACCCAAAGCAATCTTGAAAAAGAAAAGCAAAGCTGGAAACATCACAATTCTGGACTTCAAGTTACATTACAAAGCTGTAGTAATCAAAACAGTGTGGTACTGGAAAAAAAATAGACATAAATCAATACAAAAGAATGGAAAACCCAGAAATGAACCCACAACAACATGGTCAATTAATCTTTGACAAAGCAGGAAAGACTATCCAATGGGAAAAAGTCTCTTCAACAAATTGTGTTTGGAAAACTGAACAGGAACATGCAAAAATTGAAACTGAATCACTTTCTTACAACATACACAAAAATAAAGTCAAAATAGATTAAAGACCTAAATGTGAGGATTGAAATCATAAATATCTCAGAAGAGAACACAGACAGTATCTTCTTTGACATGAGCTGTAGCGACTTCTTTCTACATATGTCTCCTGAGACAAGGGAAACAGAAGCAAAAATAAACAATTGGGATTTCATCAAAATAAAAAGCTTCTGCACAGCAAAGGGAACAATCAACAAAACTAAAAGGCAATATAATAAATAAATAAATAAATAAATAAATAAATAAATAAATAAAATCTTAAAAGTGGGGGGCACCTGGGTGGCTCAGTTGGTTAAGCAGCTGTCTTTGGCTCAGGTCATGATCCCAGGGTCTCGCGATCGAGTTCCACATTAGGCTTCCTGCTCAACAGGGAGTCTGCTTCTCCCTCTCCCTCTGTCTACCACTCCCCATGCTTGTGCTCTCTCTCTCCATGTCTCTCTCCTTCTCTCTCTCTGTCAAATAAATAAACAAAATCTTTAAAAAATCTAAAATGCAATGTAGGGAATGGGAGAAGATATTTGCAATGACATATTTACTAAACAGTATCCAGCATATATAAAGAACATATCAAACCCACCACCCAAAAAACAAATAGCACAATTAAAAAATGGACAGAAGACAGGAATAGACATTTTTGCAAAGACATACAGATGGTCATCATTATCACTTATCATCAGGGAAATGCAAATCAAAACTATGATGAGCTATCACCTCACAACTGTCCAGATGGTTAAAATTAAAAAACATAAGAAATAACAGGTGTTGGCAAGGATGTGGAGAACCCTCTTGCACTGTTGGGAGGAATACAACTGGTGCAGTCACTCTGGAAAACAGTATGGAGTTCCCTCAAAAAGTTAACAATAGAACTACCCTATGATCCAGCAATTGCAAAAACACTAATTCAAAGGGATACATGCACCCCTATGTTTGTAACAGCACTATTTACAACAGCTAAGACATGGAAGTCTCCCAAGTGTCCATAGATTGATGAATGGATAAAAAGATGTGGAATATATACATATATATATATATATATATATATATGAATTATATATACTAATATATATAATTCAATATTAAATAGTATATATATAATGGAATATTATAAAGCCATAAAAATGAAATTTTGTCATTTGCAAGAACATGGATGGAACTAGAGTATATTATGTTAAGCAAAATAAGTTAGAGAAAAAAATACCATAGGATTTCACTCATATGTGGAATTTAAGAAACAAAACAAATTAGCAAACAGAAAGTGAGAGAGAGAGAGACAAATCAAGAAATAGGTTTGGGAGCACCTGGGTGGCTCAGTCCATTGAGCGGCCACATTTTACTTTTGGCTCAGGTCATGATCTCTGGGAGGTGGTGAGACTGAGCCCCAAATCGGGCTCCACTATCAGGCCATAGTCGGCTTGTCCCTCTTCCTCCCCCTCTCCTCCTCCCCTGATGGCACACAGGCATGCTCCCTCTCTCTTAAATAAATAAATAAATAAATAAAAATTTAAAATAAAAAAAGAAATAGATTCTTAATTATAGAGAACGATCTGATGGTTACCAGAGGGGAAGGCTTGGAGAGGGTCAAATAGGTAATGGCAATTAAGCAGTGCACTCGTCGTGATGAGTACAGGGTGATGAATGGAAGTGTTGAATCACTAGAGTATACACCTGAAAGTAATATAATACTGTATGTTAACTAACCAGAATTAAAATAAAAACTTAAAATAAAACTAAAAAATAAAACATTTATTAATTTAAAAAAAACTTCCCCGTGTTCACATAGAATGACAAAATTATAGTAACTTGATTTCTGTTGTTTTTATAATCACTGTTTGTTTTGAATTTCCTACTTAAACACATACACATACAAATCTAGGACGGGGTTGGGGTCAGGGAAGATCACATAACTGAGTCCTCAGAGTTATCATGTCGAATACAATGTTTATCAAAAGATAAGTTATAAAGCGGTGCTTGTTTGACATATATATGCACAAACGAATATATATAATATGCATATGTAGACAACGTATATAGAGACTTATATGTGCACAAATATATATAATATACATATATAGATATATGTATAAATGATACATATATACGCCTACATAAAACTCAAATGTAAGTACAGCCTTTGTTTTAATTAGACCTTAGAGCAAAAATGATTTTCGTTTTCTGTGAATAAGTATTTTATCACTGAAAATATTTAGAATGGCTGGTGGTAATAAAAAGCAGACCAACTTTGAGTTGTGTTTTTATTGTTTTCAAATTCTCTACAGACAATACAATCCCTGTCCTTGGTATTCCACTACTTGTGTTGAATCTCTATAATAGCTGCAAATTGTTCTGAGACTGACCAAAAACTAAATAAATATCTGAAGGAATGCATCAATTTCAGCACCTTTAACTAAGATTTTCCTCTTCACATAGCTTTCCACTTGTATTAACTGATTGGCTAGGAGCTAGAACTAATTGATAGATTTAGTTGTGTAAACTCCATCGCTAGAGGCAGCTCTCAGGGAATATGCGACTGCGTAAATAGAGTACTTGATTAAGCTGTAGAGCCCCAGGGAGCAGCCTGGACGCTGGTTATGTAAATATAACAGATGGCTAAGCAAATGCTATGCTGTACTCAGACTAGGTTTGTTGTAGTAATCTATGTTTATATAGAAGATTTAAGAGGCAGTCTATGCAACTTTTTGAGAACAAACTGGGTATTGACAGTATCATTCTGTCATGAAAATTATTTTTGAATGGGTTGGAATTTTTTCAAGTTAACATCCTCCAGAGAAAACTACACTGTTTAACTGTCCCCAATAGTTTTGTTACGCTTTGTGTGTTTTAAAACGTGTTCTTTCCTGAAGAATAATGTGAAATAATGACTCAGACCCAATCAATTTGGTGAGGGTTATGCCACTTAACAGATTACAGAACTGGTAAACAATTTCTATTGAGAAAGAAGTTTACAAATGAATACTCTTTGAAATTTAGACACTGTGTCAAGCAGAACACTGTGCACTGGTTATCAATCCCAAGAAGGACTACAAACACTTCTGCCCACTGCATTGGTATCAGAGTTGCCAAGGAAAACACAATGCTGTCAAGCACTGGATGGAACAAAGCCTTACTCACATAAGAAAGAGAGCAAGATCATCTCCAATAGTGAGTGAGTCTGTCAGGACTAGCGGGTCCCCCTCCCCCACAGAGTCTGGAAATTGAGGATATGCCTGAGGGCCAGTGACTTACATGCTTATATAGAATAAAGGCATAATTCAATGAGATTGCAACAGGGAAAGAGCTTTGCACACAAGGTAAGAAGGCTGGCAGACTGTGTGGGATCTTTATCTGTCGGTAAGAAAGTGATCTGGGCCCAAGATACATTCATACACACTCAAGTAGTTGTCAAAAGACTGGACAACTGATTTTCTCAATGTTATGTATGCTCTTATTTAATTCTGACCTCAGTGTTTAAGTGCAGATACTTCCCACTTTAACTGAGGAAACCGAGGTTAAGATAGAAAAAAAAAATCACCCCATTGGGGCAATACTGTACAGTAAATAGACACCAGAAGAGTAATGATGCACTGAAGGGTCACAATAAAGACTAGAGATTGGTGTATACTTAAATGCCTCCATTTAAAAGACTCAATACTCAGAAAGTGACCCTTCTTTTCTATCTTTCATTGGACCAAGAAAAGAAAACTAGGGGAAAAATGCCAGACAGATGTATTTTTGGTATGGCTTGCTTGTTTTCATCGTGATTTCAGAAGTAGAAGATCATGTAGGAAGAAATACCTTGCAGGAGGCTTGGAAACTTAAGCCTGAATTATATGCAGAAGAAAAAAGTCAAAGTACCATCCAACAAACAGAATAGAATTCTTTAAAAGTACCCTAAAACTCAGGCTTGTATCTACTGCAGCTTGTAGATGCCAATCACCGCTAAAGCAGGTAATCTTTACTAGAAGCAGGACTAGCTTGGAAAAGGAATTGTGTATCTTAATGTCATTCATTCTAACCTATATATTAAGTACTTACTATAGGCCACTTGAATCTTAAAGTCTAATGCAGTATCCTGGTAATTTACCTTATGAGAAGATGTATCAAGTGCCCTTTTCAAAAACAGAAGTTGTTAAATTGTCTCCTGGAATATCAATTCAGTGTGTTAGAAAACTCTCAGGAAACAACATTTTTATTAAGCACTTCAAGTTATTATTACCGGACATGGGTGGAAACCTCATCTAAATAATTTATAGTTAAAATGAAAAGCATAATTACTTTAACTAGAGGAATCACATTTGTGATTATCTGCGTGAAAACAAGTTAAAAGCAGTATTTTTTAGTGTTCTCATTGTAGTGTCTACACACAATTACATTGTTCATTTTTAAATAATATTCATTTTAAGATTTTGCAAATTATATCATTCTCCTTCTAATCTACTAGAGAGATTCCTGCTGAAACTATTCAGTTTCGGGGCACCTGGGTGGCTCAGTTGGTTAAGCATCTGCCTTGGCCTCAGGTCATGGGATCGAGCTCCATGTTGGGCTCTCTGTTCAGTGCGGAACCTGTTTCTCTCTTTCCCTCTGCCTGCTGCTCCCCTTGCTTGTGCTCTCGCTTGCTTGCGCTCTTGCTCTCTCTCAAATAAATAAAATCTTAAAGGAAAACAAAAGAAAGAAAAGAAAAGAAAACTACTCAGTTTAAAGATTGCCACCTGGTGCTAACATTTAAGAACATAGCCAAAGACTAGAATGCTACCCAAGATTATGCCTAAGAAGGTATATGATCTAGGACCTCTTCATAAAAGTTCCAAATCCCACCAAATAACACTACTTGTCTCCTTGAATAGATATAAGCAGGATCTACCTAAAAGAAATTATCAAGGGCCATACGCTTTGGGGAGGGAGAGAGAGAGGGCAACAGCTCCACAGATTTCCTTCTGTACTGGTGGTTGCAGTAGCACAGTTAAGGTGAAAGACATGTTTGTGCACTCATATACATATAGACATATATATGTGGCATAATTTATTTTCAGTGCTAGTGGCCTGGTCATGCAAAATATGGTATTTGTTTTCACTGAAAATTTGGTAAATAATTATTGTCATGCCACAGAGAAAACTTGAGTTTGCTGACATTTTTCTCTTTCATTTAAGAAGAAAAGAAAAACAACTAAGACATCTTTAACTATTGTCTATTGCCAGACGGATCTCCAAGTGACACTTAACATCTTATATGAAGGAAATGGCCTCAAGCAATAGATCATGTCTAGTATTATACCACATGGTCAGCAACTAATTCAGCTGTCTCGAAATAATTTTTTTTCTTGAAATAATTCATTTAACAGATGAAAGATATTGCTTCATAAGTAGTCTTATACCCCAGACTCACAATGAAATTAGAATTCTAATCCTCTACTATTAGTCTAACATTTTAGTTTCAAAGGATGTTTAATTCCTTCAGAAAAGATATGCTAAGCCAGCTCTTTGCTTAATCTACCATACCAAAATATGTTCTAGCATTTCTACCTAAATGAAAATAAGCAAATATATTAACTCTAGGTAAAATAATTCCTCAGTAGACCTTTATGTTTAATATATTTGTTTATCAGTAGAGGAGCCTCCAAATTCTTTACCAACATAGTTATAAAGGAAAGTACAATGCATTTTGAAACTAGGCAAGGTCAAAAGTTTTACTTTACTGTTATGCAGGCTAACAGAGTACAAAGAAAGCCAATTTCCTACTCATAATAAAGAAACTAAATAGGTAAAATTTACTAGATGGAAAATCTACAATGTAAATAAAACAAAATTTAAATATAATATTTTGTTCCTAGAAGCATTACAAGTGCTTTTATCAATTACAGTTCCTCAAGAGAGTGATAATTAGACTCAGCAAATAATTTTATATCTATTTTACTGCTTTTTGGTTATTAGATTGATCAATAACAATATTGTCTTTCATTCTCTTCAAAATGCCTAAGGGTCTAACTTTCTTTTTTAATAATTATTTCTACTGAAATAGTTTTAACTCTTTGCCTTGAAATTTGTTTTCGAAAGAAGTAGCACCTAGTAAATTAACCAGGTGAATCTTATTAATTCTAAAATTATTAGTTTATATTTCTGTTCACGGATAATTCAATGCCAATAACATCTAAAGAACAGAACATTTAATTTTTTACTCTGTGATTATGCTTTTTGTAAACAGCATGCTGTAGATAATGAAAGAAGGGGTATAAGCTAACAACAAGAACTCAGGGTTATTGATACTACTGTGATCTTACCTAAATAAAAATACTGCTAGCTATAATAATAGTGAAGTCACCAAGAAAATAAATAGATTAGTTTTTGGGAAAAATAAGTCATTATGTAAGTCCATACTGATAACTGGAAATGTAAGAAGCAAAGATAAAAATTAAGGTCAGAAGAAGGATACTAACATGCAGGATCAGTGGTTGGAAGGATTTCTAAACGCATGACTCATACTGACTTGACTGTTCTAGCTTTTCCTCCTTTCCCCGTTCAAAAGCACAGGGAAAATGATCATTCAAATTTCTACCGATCCTCCTTACAGTTTGGAGACAATGTTGCCTTGAATACAATGTGCAATTACTGTTAACAGAATATTCGTCTTGTTGAAAAGTTCTCATGGATTCCTTGATGAGAAAGGAAAAAGTTTTCCTGTTTTCTGTGACTAAATAGGTTCTTATTGGCAGGGCTATGGCAGAAAGTCTGGAAGTATTTCAGAAATGATGAAAGAATTACAGCATTGATTATGCAAAAGCTGGGAAAGTAAAATTTTCTTGGATTTGAATTATTTTTTAAAGTGAAGGCTTAAATCCACTTAAGCTAGCTAAATACACTAAGAAAGGGACATCTGATAAGAATGTTTGATGCTGCAATTAATCTTTTTAAATGCCTAAATAGAACGCATAAAGCTTCAAAAAATGGAACTTTCACAGTGGCTATTAATTCAATTTGAATAGACCTGGCACTTGCATTCCAGAAGCAGCAGCCTTTTGAAATGAATATTGGTATCTTTTCCAGGTGATTAGAAGACAGCAGCTTATCATTTATGCAGTTCTGGTCCCTAGTCATATCTTCAAGGGTCATGAAAACTGTTGTTACAAATTATCTGAATATTATTTTCCAGACTATTTTTCCTTTGGACTTCATTTTATAGAATTGGATTGCATAGTCCTTCATTAATTACATAATTTCATTCAGAATCCATGTGCCGGAATCACTGTGGACACCTCACCCATATCCCCTCAACACCTACCATTTCAGTTCTTGTTAATGACTTCTCTCTACATCAGTTTACTCTCTGCATGATGGCTTTCCCTAGCTGCAGGAAGGGCATACAACCAAGACAGTTGGCACTGGAAATAAAGTTCCTGGAAGTAAAAACCTAGGCTAAAATTCTGGAATTGTATCAATTATCAGCCATATTCAACAAGGAAACCTTTACTGGGGATGACTGGAGTAATAATAACCTCTATTATGCTATAGCTTTACCATTATTAGGACTTTCAAGTGTTTTAGACTAAGATAGGATAGTGGTGGAAGGGAATCTACTAGATTATGCAAATAGCTGTAGAGCTTGAGAAAATATGGAGGCAATAGTATTTAGAAGGAGCAAGTATGGGGTATTGTTCCTCTATAGGAAGAAAATAATAGGCTCAGGTACTCAGAGCATAGTGTTAAAGTCAAAAGGCTTCCATCACAACATTTTAAAATAACCTTTTTTTCCTGCAGTGCAAGGGAAGACAGTGCTGAAACTCAGACCCAAGATTTTACTGTAATAGTGGTAGAGTTAAAAAGAAACTAAATTCACAGTCCTGGAAAGTCTACTATGCTCAAGTCCAGGCCCTAGCAGGAGAGGAAGAGTATCCTGAGACTAGGAATGGAGCAATAGGGCACAAACAAATGAAATCTTGAACATCCAGATTCTTTTATAGGGAATTTGGGCCAGAAGAAGAGGTCCCCTCATCCATGCAATTGGACAGCTCATTCTCATTACCTGAAAACTGAAATAGTTTTACCAGAGATGATTTCCTCATCTAGTGATGCTTGTTGTTCCTAAGATCTGCTACCTCCTCCACTCATTGCTTCTTGACCAGTAGTTAGGGTCAATTATCAACATAGAACATACGTGGCATTAGATATGGAAGGGACTAGAATGCAGTGGCAGAATATATGGTTGGATATGCAAAAGTTTAATGATGTGGAGTTACTCTTATGACTTAGTGTGTAACATTCTTGCCAAGGTTCCTGGAGCTGTCCTAAATACTGGAAGAATGATCCATGACAATTTCAAACACTGATTTACATTAAATTAAGTGGGGACATTGTAACTAGGCAGCATATTGAGGAAGAGGTCAAATAGTTCTGAAGGTAGGTCATGCTAAAATGGATCTGTTATGTAAGACCAAAGAATTTACCAGCTGATAATGATCTCCGGGAGGACCAAAGAAACATTCCCTTCACTAAAATGATAAGACATGTTGTAGTGTGGGGTTCTAGCATCATTGATAGTCAGTGATGACTGTCCTTTAAAAGCCAGGGTTGGGGCGCCTGGGTGGCACAGCGGTTAAGCGTCTGCCTTTGGCTCAGGGCGTGATCCCGGCGTTATGGGAGAGCCCCCACATCAGGCTCCTCCGCTAGGAGCCTGCTTCTTCCTCTCCCACTCCCCCTGCTTGTGTTCCCTCTCTTGCTGGCGCTCTCTATATCTCTGCCGAATAAATAAAATCTTTAAAAAAAAATAAAAATAAAAAATAAAAAATAAATAAATAAAAGCCAGGGTTGATATTAAGAACTGCTTGGGGTGCCTGGGTGGCTCAGTCGTTAAGCGTCTGCCTTCGGCTCAGGGCGTGATCCCAGGGTCCTGGGATCAAGCCCCATATCGGGCTCCTTTGCTGGGAGTCTGCTTCTTCCTCTCCCACTTCCCCTGCTTGTGTTCCCTCTCTCCCTGGCTATCTCTGTCTCTGTCAAATAAATAAAATCTTAAAAAAAAAAAAAAGAACTGCTGCCATCATACTGGCTCTCCAGTGACAATTGTGGTTGATGGGATTCCAAAATAGCAGAGGACAGGTGGCAATATTGAAATATCATAAGCGAGTTCTATATAGTGACTACATGGCACTAATGATAGAGTGGCAAGCAGGCAACCTTCGTTCCCAGGGACTTGAGGTAGGTGACTCGTACACGATGATATTCCTGAGGACAAAATATGCAGGCAGTCACTGAGGATACTGCTTAATTTATATAACTAAAATTAATCAAAAGCAGATGAGCAGAAAGCTGATGGCAGTCACCACTAAAGGTAAATCACTGTCCCTAAGAGAATTTTTAGACATGAGCATGGTATGAGACCCAGAACTCAACAATAGAAGAGGAGATAAAATCAACGGCAAGTACATTCAGCAGCTATTCCCTAAATGACAGATTAGGGAAGAGAGAATACCTCAGATCATTCAAAAGCCATCAGATATGGGTTGTGTGCTGTCACTGAAGCTAGGAACGTACAACACCAGCATGACCTCATATAAGAACGGGAGCATATTGGAGGGCACATATTGCATGGCGCACTGGATGTTATACACAAATAATGAATCATGGAACACTACATCAAAAAAAAAAAGAGCAGGGGCATATATAAATGAGATGAAAAATGAATTTCTGGCACAAAGCCATCTCACATTGGGTCTAACGGGCTCATGGAAACACCCTGTAGTCATTCATTCCCCAGTTTCTTGAACACATAATTTTGATGGACATACTTAATAGCGGGCATAACTATTGCATCATTTCTGACATGCGCATTAACAATATGATAGGAAAAATCAAGTAGAGACTCATGAAACTGCTCACCCCTACAAACCTCATCCTAGATTGTAAGTAACAAGCAATAAAGCATCCTAGGTATAATGGCAGAGATTAATACTTCTCTTAAAGACTCAAATAATGTAAAGCTAGTTGTCTCATCATATTCTCATTTAACTAACTAGCCTAAGCAAAAATCAGATGTATCATGTAAATTTATAGTAGATGTCTATAAACCTAACCCCATGGTAACCCCAGATGCAGCTGTTATGCTGGATATGTTTTTCTTACTAGAATCAACAATATAGCCCTTGTCTTGGTATGAATTTATTTAGTGAATGCTTTTCAATCTATTATCAAGAAAAGAATCAAAAGTTGTTTCAATCTTCCTGAGAAGAACAGCAGCATGCATTCATCGTCTTACCCCAGGGCTATGATGAACTTTTGGTTTCTGTCTCACTGTAGCCCAGAGATCTTGATTGCTTTAACATTCTGCAGAAAAATATGTTGGCAATTATATTGATAACACTTTATATTAACTGGATCTGGTAAACAAATGGTAGCAAGTACTCTAGATGTATTGGGTCTACCATAGCATGTATTACCAGAAACTGCTGGCCGGTTGGAACTTGTAATGTCCTTTAAAAGGCACAGTAAATGTATAAATTTGGGAATGACAACCTGCAGTTTAGACATTGACTCATTAACCATTATATGATGCTATGTTTCTGAATTCGTGGGTCTGTGGAAGTAGAAGTGGTCCCTCTTATTACTACCAGTGAAACACTTGGGAAATTTATATTTTCAATCTTTATAATTGTAAGCATTTAAGGATTAAAAGTCCTGTTTCAGTAATGGGGGTAATACTTCTACCAGAGTACATAATAAGAGCTCGAATAAGCATAAATCTATGGCTCATGCCTGGTCAACTTGAGCTCTTCATGACTGTAGATTGACAAGCAAAGAAAGGATTTACAATGCTGGCATGATTAATTGACCCTGATCATCATAAAGGATAGGGTTGTTGCTACATAATGGAAACAGGGAAGAGTACAATGCAAGCTGTAGAAATTCATGTGGGGTTCTTTATATGTCTAGCACAAATGGAGAACTGTAGCAGTCTCAGAGAAAGAAAAGCACAGTAGTAAAGGGGCTTAGACACTTCAAATATAGGTTATTTCATTGGGTAATCAACCTAAATTACCACAAATGCTGACCAAAGATGAGTGAGGTCCAGAATACATAGTTATGGACAGAGAGTATACATAGCAATTACAGGCTCTTCTTCATAAGGATCTTAGCTATTTTTGGCTATGCTCTTTTATATAAGATTTAGAATTAGCTTGTCAATATTCAAAAAATATTTTGGGATATTTATTGAAATTTAAATGTACATCTAAATAAATCAAGAATAAGAGAAGAAAATATAATGGGATTTAAAATACCTAGAACTAAAAAATTATTAACACATCAAACCTGTGGGATGCAACAGTACAGTAATAATTACATTAGAAAAAAAGAAGCTAAAATGCAGGGGAAAAAAGCCAAGGCAATATTAAAGGAGATCAAATTTGGAGGACTGATATTATCTAATTTCAAGACTTACTATAAAACTACAGTAATCAAAACAGTGTAGTATTGGTGAAAGAACAAACAAATAGACCAATGAAACAGATAGGGAGTCCAGAAACAGAATCAAATAAAAATAGTCAACTGATCTTTGACAAAGGACCAAAGACAATGCAATGGAGCAAAGACACTCATTTCAACTAACGGTGCCGAAACAGTAGGACATCCATTATAAAAAATAAAATAAAATAAAATAAAATAAAATAAAAAAGAATCTAGACACAGACCTCATACCCACCATGAAAATTGACTCAGTGGATCACAGATGTAACTGTAAAATGCAAAACCATAACCTCCCTAGAACATAACATAGGAGAAAACCTAGACGATCTGGGGTATGGTGATTCCTGTTTAGATAAAACACCAAAGACATGGCCCATGAAATAAATCATTGATAACCTGGCTTCATTAAAATTAAAAACTTCTTCTCTGTGAAAGACAATGTCAAGAGCATTAGCAGACAATCCACAGATTGGAAGAAAATATTTGCAAAAGATACATTTGGTAAAGCACTGTTACCCAAAATATATAAAGAACTCTTAAAACTCAATAATAAAAAAATAATCAATATGAGCCAAAGCACTAATCAGACACCTCACCAAAAAAGTTATACGGAGAATAAGTATATAAAAAGACACTCCACACCACATACTATCAGGAAATGTAAATTAAAACAACAATGAGATACCACTACGCAGCTATCAATATGGCCAAAATCTGGAACATTGGCATCACTAAATGCTAGCAGGAATATGGAAAAACAGGAATTCTCATACATTGCTGCTGGGAATGGAAAAATGGTATGGCCATTTTGGAAGACAGTCTGGCAGTTTCTTATAAAACTAAAAGTATTCTCACCATATGATCGAGTAACCATGCTCCTTGGTATTTACCTAAAGGAACACAAAACTTATATCCACACAAAACCTGAACATAGACATGTATAGCATCTTTATTCATGATTGCCAAAACTTGGAAACAACCAAAATGTCCTTCAGTGGGTGAATGGATAAATTAATTGGTACATATAGACAAGAGAATATTATTCAATACTAAAAAGAAATAATCATTCAAGCCAGGAAAAATATAGAATGTTAAATACATATTTCTAAGAAAAAGAAGTCAATCTGAAAAGGCTATGTACTCTATGATTCCAACTATTTGACATTATGTAAAAGGCAAAACTATGGAGACAATAAAAAGATTGATGGTTGCCAGGGATGGAGGAGGTAGAGGATTTTTAGGGCAGTGAAAATAGTAGGTACTATAATGATGAATATACATCAGTATACAACTGTTTAAACCCATAGAATACACAACTCTAAGATGGAGCCCTGAACTATGGGCTTTAGGTAATTATGATGTATTAATGTAGGTTCCTCTTTGAGTTTTTAAAAAATATGCCATTCTTATGAGTGATTTTGAAATTAAGGGAGACTATGCATGTGTGGGGACAGGGAATATATGAGGAATCTCTACACATTTCTCTCAATTAGTTGTAAGCCTAAAACTGCTCTAAAAGCAAAGTGTTTACAGATAGCAAGCTCTTATTCTTTTTAATGGCTGAGAAATATTTTACAGTATATATATATATATATGTATATATGCCACATTTTCTTTATCCTTCATCTATGGAAGGGCACTTTGGTTGATTCTATATCTTGGCTATTGTAAATAATGTTTCAATAAACATAAGAGTATGCATATCTTTTCAAATTAGTGTTTTGTTTTCTTTGGGTAAATACCCAGTAGTGAATTATCAGATGGATGGATCTAGCGGGCATAATGCTAAGTGAAATAAGTCAGACAGAGGAAGACAAATAATTGCACTCATTTGTGAAATTTAAGAAACAAAGAAAGAAAAAGAGACAAACAAAAAAGACTCTTAAACACAGAGAAAAAACTGGTAGTTGCTAGAGGTTGTGTGTGTTTGGGGGGTGAAATAGGTAAAAGGGATTAAGAGTACACTTATTGTGATGAGCACTGACTAATGTATAAAATTGTTGAATCATTATATTGTGCACCTGAAATGAATATACAGTGTATATTAATTATATTTTAATAAAAAATGAAGTCTTGAAAATATTAAAACACTGGTATAAACCAAAAGAGTGAGGGTGAGAGAAGCTGAAATATTAATGAAATCAGTGGCCAATATAAGAAGTCAGTTGAAGAGCATATAGTAGAAAGATGGCATAATAAAAATTAACATGCAAATCAATAAAACAAGATTAAATAAGACGGACAAAGTCAAAAGTTTGTTTTTTTGAGGGTTAACCAAGCAGACAATTCATTTGAAAAACTGACCAGGAATAAAAAAGAAAATGGAAAAAAAAAAAAGTGGTACGATTAAAAACAGAGAAAAAAAAAGCGGTAGAGGAATTAGTGAAACTATCACAAGAAACCTAACAAGCGTTTTGTTTAGCTTTCCTGAATTATTTATTAGAAACTATTAAAAAAATAAAAAGCCCGAATATCAATAAATAGGAATGGATAATACATTTTGACAAATGTTCTATCAGAATCTGTAAAGATGATCATAAGCCTTCCTTCTTAAAACTGTCAATATGATAAACTTCATGAGAGTTTTTCTAAAATTGAACAATCTTTGCATTCCTGAAACTAACCCAAGTTGGGGACATATTATATTTTCTTAAATGTTTTAATATTTTCCAGCTATTTTATTTAAGATCTTTGCAACAACACTGATAAGATATGTTTGTCTGTAGTAGGATTTATTTGTTTGAATCTTTATCTTGTTTTGGTGACAGAACAGTCAGAATATTTAATTCATACGAATGATTTAGAAGTTGTCCTTTCTCTGTGCTTTAGAATACTTAAGATAATATTGCAGACATCTGAATTCATAGACTTGGGAGAATTGCCCCCTTAGAAACCATCTGGGTCTTGTCTGCCATCCCTTTTAACCGTATGTAAATATTTTCTGGAAGTTCACTGAAAATCTCTCTTCATGAGTCATGCAGTTTCCATAAAACAAACATAATAATAAAGAATAATAATAAGGAATGAGGTCACTATGACCTATTCAACCTTTACGGAACTCTTCACAAAAGTATATGGACTTTTGCAAGAGGGATAAAAATAGCAGGGTTCTGTTTTCCGAGAGAAGGCAGAATGGCAGACGGATCTTGAACAGTCAACCAGTAGTATCTACCACAGGAGAGCTGTGAATTTTTTTCTCTCCTTAAACTTAATTATTTTATTTCAGTCAACTTCCATAGAAAATTTTACTTTCTTTAACTCCCAGGATACTTGATATACTAATTCAAACTTTCTATAATTTTTTTTAACATTACAAAGGAAGATTTCAGATTACAGAAGTATGACAAAGCCACAAGGATAAACTAGTCTGAAAGCCTGGTTAGGGAGAAATAGAAAGACTAACTGGTCGAATATAATATGCACTACAAGAGGGCTGCGTCATTAGCAAAGGTTGTTAGTGAGCATGTATAAAAAGTGTGATGAAAATAGAAAGTAGAGAGAAAAGAAGAAATCAGGATAGAGGACATGTAGATGATGACAGAGCCTGTGCACCAATTTGGAAGGCACACTTTTTAAGTAGTAGTAAAATGTTTGTCTTATGATTTTCACGGTTTCTTTTTCAAGAGCTAGGACCAAAAGGTGATATTACAGATCTACTATCCCTTATCAGAAACGCATGGGGCCAGATGTACTCTAAATTTCAAAATTTTTCAGGTTTTTAGAAATAGACATCTCACAGAGACTAACATTTTCCAGCTGAGTTCAGCAGCATCTCTCAGTGCAACACACTCATAATACTCCAGCAAAATATAAGCATATCCACATTGTTCAGCTATAAAATGACTATAAAGGGATTTACTCCAGTTCTGGTTTGGTTTCACCATCCCCTGAGTTAAAGTCAGCTCAGCCAGGTTGAAATGCCAAAATAGTTAAGGAAAAAAAATCAATTTTAGAGCATTTGGATTTTGGCATAATGAGTATAGTGATAATGAAAACTCCTTTAGTAGAAAACAAATAAAGTGGATCACTTTTAAATTTTCTTTTATTGAAATGAAGTAACAATAAAATTCTAACATATGAACTATATAAAAATTTGAGGTTCAGTTAATTTATACTCAGAAATAAACAAGGAGTGTGACAGGCAACATTTCTGCCTTTTATTCTCCATCAATTCGATGAAGAAAAGAAAGGAGCCCTACCTTATCTTTAGAAAGACATCACTTAAAAATAGAAAGCTTTGCCTAGAAATAAGTTGTTTCATGAAATCTAAGATCCAATATCTTGTTAATCTTGTCTAACTTTAAATGTTATATGGAAAATAAACAGATAATTAAATAAAATAATTTTGAATGAATTACAAATATATATCTTCAGTCCTTAGAATGTCTCACACAGCTTAGACAATGAGACATATTTTTTTCATTTTTAAATAAAAAATGGGTGAAATAATTTAATGGTTCATGTTATGATGTGATAATTATAAATAAGTGATTAGGTATTGACTTCAACTGGTAAAATAGTATTTGAAACACAGCTTAGGATGTCCACAGAAATTGGAATTTCTTCTACTTCCATCTGCATTGAATTTATGCACCCAGTCACAGGCAGATATGTATATACCTGACACACAGAGTAGCTACTGCTGTTATCTTAATCTAGAACGCGAAGAGCAAGTAAGATGTGGAAGGAATAAAGTACTTCTCAATTCTTCCTGGAAAGGTTGGAATTTCCTATCTGGGTACTAAGACAGGAAATTGGAAATCCTTCACTGCACCAATGTTGATTCAAAAGCTCGGGAGACTCTTGAGTGAAATCTGAAACTGGCCTCCATACATGCAGGGCAAGGAGAGACTGAAGAATGAGGCAAGCCTCTCCAGATTGCTAAATGGGGTTTAGCAAGCAAGGGAACTTGCATATGGGGTTTGTCTCTGGCAGGCACAAGACAAGGAGCTCTCCTCACCTGCCCAACAGAATCCTAAAAGTTTATACAGAAGCCTTAACTGCATTCAGTACTGGTATACCATCCAGATGGTCTTAGCAACACATTGCTTTCTCCAGGTTGTATCCTTGAAAATGGCTTCCACTGTGGAAATGGTGGGTGGAGAGTTCATTCCAAGGACAGAGGAAGTGGTGAGGGGCCTCATATTGCCAGGCTCCAGACTGGAGGCCACATCTGCTCAATGACCTCCTTCAACAACCAAAGTCACCAAGCTGAGATTATAATCACGGGTTTAGAATGTTTATATTATCCCAAAGGTCTATGTCTAATTTAACAGGAAGCCACCAATACAACTTTTAGAAGTTCTGAGCAGGACTAAAGCCTTGTTTCCTAGAGGAATGAACTCTGTTAATAACCACTCTGACATTAGTGACTGCAGGCAAGGAAGAGGTAACACAAGAGAATAGCTAGGTCCAAGGTCTAGAATAAGAATGATTTGTTTTATGACTAAGTTCTTTATTTACTAGCTATATGGTCATGCATGCCTAGGCCTCAATATTATCATCTTTGTAACAGGGATATTAATAGCATAAAGTTCTCTTTAGGATTAAATAAATTAATCAATATAAAAGCATTTAGATGAATCCCTGATACATAGAAATGCCAGCTGTTGAAGGTTCTGTTAGTGTTACTATTTCCTCATAAATTCAAGGTATATTTGCTAACTTATACTTAATGCCAGCATGGAAATCTATATGCATGTAAATATGTTATTTATCCATGTATGCATATGGATAGATATAGAGATAGTATGAAACCTATAAAATACATATATAGATGTTATATATACCAAGATATAACAATATCTTCTAAGCATCTGCTGTTACCTTTTCTTCTGGAATAGGGAAAGAAGCAATGTTGTAAAATAAAAATATTGGTAGTGATGGCAAAGAAATTTGGGACCACATAATGTTACCTATCTGTCATCTTGTATATCATACTCACATTAGTTTTCTATAAAATACAATCTAGGGGCAAACTCATCACCTAATTATGAAGATTATATAGACTACAAATCTAAAATGATTATCTGAAGACATGAAACAAATTATGTCTTCAATATTGTTTCCCTTCCTTCTGCTAACTCCAATCTTATGTTGTTTACATCTAGCATTGTTTTATTTCTAGTGGATTTCATGTATCTCAACACTATTTGTATCTTTCTGCATTCACAGCCCACACTAATGTGTGTGTGTGTGTGTGTGTGTTTCAATAATTGACTACAGAAGTCAGTGGAGGATTTCTCCAACCTCAGCATTTCTGAACAATACAGATAAGTAGGTAGATATATAAGTAGGTAGGTAGATGAATAGATTAGATAGATACAGAAATAATGTTTTCTATCACTTTAAAATTTTGGTAAGATTATATTTTACTCCAGAATCCTATTGAAAGTTTTACTAACTCTATTTAATATAACCAGTTGTAATATTTTCCAATAAGTAAAAGAACTTTTTAGTGTTGCTTACTTTTTCATAAATAGTAACTTCTGAGAAAGAAATTCCTCAATAGCAGATGTTGCTTTTTGTGTTAAACACTGCATATTATGTATGAACATGCAGGATTCACAAAGAGATTGTTCTACAAGCATTATATTAACTTTTTATATCTTGACCATTATTTCCAATGCTAGTGTAGTTGCTGCATTACAAATAATTGCATTTGAACTAATATAAAAGGCCATAATACTTGTGGTGGAAAGTGGTAGCTCATGAAGAGATGGTTGATGTTAATAACAATTTAGTTGAGAATTATGGTTACTAAATCATTTCATTTAATGTGTGCTTAATTATGTTTAAAATCTTATGTGATCTTTGAATACTTTGAGACCCAAAAAGACTAAGGAAATAAGCTGAGAGAAATTTCTGAAAATGAAAAAAATAACAACTTGAAGAAAAATTAAAATGTAAGGGAAGCTTTAGTGAGTTTAACTTGACTTTGGACATATTTTTCCACAAACTTTAAAACTTTCTTAAATTAACATTTTATGTGCTACAGAGTAATTTTATACTGAAATTTATACAAACACATGCAATTAAAGTTCATTAAATTGCATTTAATGGGAGAGCACAATTATATGGCTTAAAAAAAGAAAATCCCTGGTGATTTTTGGTGTTTATACTTTCTGAAGATTTAGCTCTTTTAAAATTCACCAGTAAGTATATGGATTTTTTGTTAGTTGTTCCATTTGTGAGAATTCGTAGGAGTCCTTATTATTAGATCTCTACTACTTTCTATATCTCACATATACATTCTTATTAATATGGAAAGTAACGAATCTTCATATTTTATACCTCTACTACTTTATGTCCTGGACCCTTTGTTTCTTCTTGGTTTTGGCTGAATACATTTTTACTACATTCCAAAGAAAATGAAGATTTAACTAAGAGATTGCGTAAAAAGGAGGAAAAAAGTAGTGGGCTAGGATATTTTGTAGTATTTATTCTTTGTAGCAGTATTTTTAATCATTTTCTGTCCACTTGAAATGATGCAAACTATGACATGACGGCAAAGAATAAGCACTCCGTCTAAAACTTTAACCACAAAATCAGTTTGTCCTGGAGTAAATTGGGGGAAACTCCTGTTTGTGGTTATTAAGGGAAACTTTTCTTTGTGATTATTTTGTTTGTGTGCTGAATATTATAATGAAAATGTTGTAAACATTCCTGTGGTTTTTGTTGCTATTTCCTGTACATTGTTAACAATGGTTTTATAATATCATTCATTATTATAGAACTTTTAACACCGCATGTTTTTCATTCCCAAGAGGACATATTTTTGATGTTGTAGCTATATAGATATACAGCTGCTTCTAAATTTGATGGTATAGTAGAAATCTTAACTCTGCCATTTTATGTAACCTTGGCTAAATTATTTAATGCCTCTAAGTTTTATCATCTCTATAAAATGACGTATACAACAACAAAAATGCTTGTTAAATTCTTAGTAGAGATCCTGCCACAGAGAATGTACTCAAAAATGTTAATTGTATAATATGCTTTATAAAACATCATATATGAGTTTTATATATATAATAGCTAATATAAAATGTTATTTTTTTTTTACCTTCATTGTCATTATTATGGTAGTCCTTTTATAATGTAGAAATCATATACTTGGATCTTTGACTTTGACTAATCCCNACCTTTATTGTCATTATTATGGTAGTCCTTTTATAATGTAGAAATCATATACTTGGATCTTTGACTTTGACTAATCCCTTGTGAGCTAACCTGGTCTTTCCCAGTAATTTTCTAAGAAAAGTTACGTGAGTTACATGACAAAGTTACAAAGTGTTTCTCCTATTCAGCAGTACTCCACAAAAAAGAAATTCCTTCTAACAGACCTGCTTATAACTAACAAAAGGAGACAAGTCCTTTCTGAAATTTGTACTTCTGTCCCTGCTAGTAAGAGATCCTTAGAGTAAATGAAAACCTCCTAGAGGTTTATACAGTAAAAGCAATCTAAGGAAAGAGAATCTCCCATTCCTTGTAATTGCTCTTTTTATTTTCACTTTAGGCCAGTGGAAATCAGGTATCTGAGGAAAATGAGAGATATTTTGGATTATTTGTGTTGTGCGCTTTACTTCCAGATTGCAATTTTGTGGTTAATGTCATAGAAACAAAATCTAGAGAATAAAAACTTGATTTGAAATACCTTAGCATCATTATATTATATTTTATATAACATCTATATACCATTTTGTAACCTCTATATTGTTATTTTTTTTCTATGACTACCACACATACTAGGTAATGTGTTCTGAGAAAATAATGGTTGTAAAAATATAGATATACCACACTTTATTCTACCTGAAGTATACTATTGATTAGATTCTAGTCCACAATATTTTAGCTCCCCAGAAGTATGACAGCCACAATCATGAATTTTAGTATGGGTTATAAAGGGATACTATATAAACTTCTCACTCAAAAATTGTTCTTCAGCAATATATATCTTTGGTGTAAGCACCTAAATAACACTTTCCCATGTCAGTTGTAACATTCTCTTCAAAGTTCTGGGTCAAGTACTAAAAGCTCTGGTGATAAAAGCTTAATTCCTATTACTCTGAAAGGCTATTGTCATCACTTATATTTTTAACCATGAATAAACTGAGTTGTACAGCAAAAAAAGTATGTAGTTCAATGTCATTTTTTTTTTTTTTGTTTAACCTACTCAAACTCACAAGAACATTTTTAGCTTTGGCTTTATAAAATCTGGATAAAGGAAAGTACTATCAATAGTAGGTTATAAAATTATTTTACTTAGATCACATGGGACTATAAAGCTTCAGACAAATTATATTTGTGAATAAAGCAATTTAGACTGACAATACTTTAGTGCTCTGAAATTTTAACAAGTATTCTTTGAACTAATGGTAGGGTTTCTTTTTTATTATTAGTTTTGTTTTGATTTGGTTTGGTATTATGTATGTTTCTAGTTCTCTTAGGTGCCAGTCTTAAGAGTTGGGTGCTTACACTGTTGGTGGGAATGCAAACTGGTGCAGCCACTCTGGAAAACAGTATGGAGGTTCCTCAAAAAGTTAAAAATAGAGCTACCCTATGACCAAGCAATTTCACTAATAGGTATTTATCCAAAAGATACAAAAATAGTGATTTGAAGGGGCATATGCATCCCAATGTTTATAGCAACAGTGTCCATAATAGCCAAAATATGGGAAAAAGCCCAGATGTCCATTGACAGATAAATGGATAAAGAAGATGTGATATGGGGCGCCTGGGTGGCTCAGTCGTTAAGCATCTGCCTTCAGCTCAGGGCATGATCCCAGGGTCCTGGGATTGAGCCCTGCATCGGGCTCCCTGCTCTGCTGGGAGCCTGCTTCTTCCTCTCCCACGCCCCTTATTGTGTTCCCTCTCTCGCTGGCTGTCTCTCTCTCTGTCAAATAAAGAAAAGAGAAGAGAAGAGAAGAGAAGAGAAGAGAAAAAGAAAAGAAAAGAAAAGAAAAAAGAAAGAAAAGAAAATAGAAAAGAAAAGAAAAGAAAAGAAAAGAAAAGAAAAGAAAAAAGAAAAGAGAAAAGAAGATGTGATATATAGACACAATGGAATATTATTCAGCCATAAAAAGAATGAAATCTTGCCATTTACAATGATCTGGATGGAACTAGAGTGTATTATGCTAAGCAAAATAAGTCAGTCAGGGAAATACAAATATCATATGATTTTACTCATTTGTGGAATTTAAGAAATGAAACAGATGGACATAGGGGTACCTGGGTGGCACAGCGGTTAAGCGTCTGCCTTCAGCTCAAGGCGTGATCCCAGCATTATGGAATCAAGCCCCACATCAGGCTCCTCCNAAAAGAAAAGAAAAGAAAAAAGAAAAGAGAAAAGAAGATGTGATATATAGACACAATGGAATATTATTCAGCCATAAAAAGAATGAAATCTTGCCATTTACAATGATCTGGATGGAACTAGAGTGTATTATGCTAAGCAAAATAAGTCAGTCAGGGAAATACAAATATCATATGATTTTACTCATTTGTGGAATTTAAGAAATGAAACAGATGGACATAGGGGCACCTGGGTGGCACAGCAGTTAAGCGTCTGCCTTCAGCTCAAGGCGTGATCCCAGCATTATGGAATCGAGCCCCACATCAGGCTCCTCCGCTAGGAGCCTGCTTCTTCCTCTCCCACTCCCCCTGCTTGTGTTCCCTCTCTCGCTGGCTGTCTCTATCTCTGTCAAATAAATAAATAAAATCTTTAAAAAAAAAAAAGAAAAAAAAAACCAGATGGACATAGAGGAAAGAAAGGAAAAATATAATAAAATGAAAACAGAGATGGAGGCAAACCATAAGAGACTCAGTCATAGGAAACAAAATGAGGGTTGCTGGGGGAGAGGTTAGTTGAGGGATGGGGTAGTTGGGTGATGGGAGTTAAGGAGGGCATTTGATGTAATGAACGCTGGGTGCTATATGCAACTGATGAATCACTAAATTCTACTGCTGAAACTAATAATACACTGTTTGCTAACTAAATTGAATTTAAATAAAAATTTTTTTAAAAAGTTGTGTGCTTAATGTAAGTTATGAATCTTCTATTCCTCAGGAAGAAGCTCCAGGTTGTTGTTAATTTCAGCCATTCTGATCGGTGCAAAGTGGTATCTAATTGTGGTTTTGATTTGTATTTCCCTGATGATGAGTGATGCTGAGCATCTTTTCATGTGTCTGTCAGCCATCTCTATGTCTTCTTCAGCAAAAAAAAAAAAAAAAGTCTATTCATATATTCTGCCCAGTTTTTAACTTGATTATTTGTTTTTTGGGTGTTCAGTTTGATAACTCAATCGATTTTGGATAGTAATCTTTTATCAGGTATGTTATTTGCAAATATCTTCTCCCATTCTGAAGGTTGCCATTTAGTTTTGTGGATTGTTTCCTTTACTGTGTAGAAGCTTTTTATCTTGATGAAATCCCAATAGTTTAGTTTTGCTTTTGTTTCCCTTGCCTCTGGAGACATATCTAGTAAGTGTTGCAGTGGCCAATGTCAAAGAGGTTGATGCCTTTGTTCTCCTCTAAGATTTTGATGGTTTCCCATCTCACATTTAGGTCTTTCATGCATTTTGAATTTATTTTTGTACATGGTATAAGAAACTGGTCCAGTTTCATTCTTTTGCATGCTGCTCTCCAGTTTTCCCAACACCATTTGTTGACATTTTTCCATTGCATGTTCTTTCCTGCTTTCTCAAAGATTAAATGACCATATTGTTGTGGGTCCATTTTCTGGGTTTTCTATTCAGTTCCATTGATCTATGTGTCTATTTTTGTGCCAGTAACGACTGTTCTGATACTACAGCTTTGTAATACAGGTTGATGTCCGAAATTGTGATGTCTCCAGCTTTTCTTTTCTATTTCAAGATTGCTTTGGCTATTTGGGGTTTTCTTGTGGTTCCATACAAATTTTAGGATTGTTTGTTCTAGCTCTGTGAAAAATGCTGGTGGTATTTTGATAGGGATTGCATTGACATTTTAAGATAGAACAATATTTGTTCTTCCAATCCATGAGCATTGAATGTTTTCCTATTTCTTTGTGTGATCTTCCATTTCTTTCATAAGTGTCCTATAGTTTTCAGAGTACAGACCTTTGACCTCTTTGATTAGGCTTATTCCTAGGTATCTTATTGTTTTTGCTGTAGTTGTAAATGGATCGATTCCTTGATTTCTTTTTCTGCTGCTTCATTATTGTTGTATAGAAATGCAATGGATTTCTGTGTTGATTTTGTATCCATGAGTTTATTGAATTTGTGTATCAGCTCTGGCAATTGTTCTTGGAGTCTTTGAGGTTTTCTATATGGAGTATCATGTCATCTGCAACATTGAAAGTTTTACTTTTTCCTTGCCAATTTAGATGTCTTTTATTTCTTCTTGTTGCCCAATTGCTGAGTCAAGGACTTCCAATACTCTATTAAATAACAATGCTGAGAGAGGACATCCCTGTCTTGTTCCTGACCATAGAGGAAAAAACTCAGTTTTCAGAGAGGAAAACTCACTGAGGATGATATTAGCTGTGGTTCTTTCATATAAGCCCTTTAAGATGCTGAGGTATGTTCCCTCTATCCCTACTTTGTTGAGAGTTTTTATCAAGAATGGATGCTCTGTTTTCTCAAATGCTTTCTATGCATCTATCAAGAGAATCATATGGCTCTTATCCTTTCTTTTATTAATGTGGTGTACCATGTTGATTGATTTGTGAATATTGAACTACCCTTGTAGCCCAGAAATAACCCCCACTTGATCATGGGGAATGATTTTTTCAATGTACCATTGGATTGGATTTGCTAGCATCATGTTGGAAATTTTTGTGTCTATGTTCATCAGGGATATTGGCCTGTAATTCTCTTTTTTAGTGGGGTCTTTGTCTGGTTTTAAAATCAAGGTAATGATGGCCTTGTAGAATGTAGAAATTTTCTTTCCATTTCTATTTTTTGGAACCATTTGAGATACACAGGTATTAACTCTTCTATAAATGTTTGGTAGAATTTCCCTGGGAAGCCATCTGGCCCTGTACTTCTGTTTGTTGGGAGATTTTTGATTAATTCAATTTCTTGCCTGGTTATCAGTCTGTTCACATTTTCTATTTCTTCCTGTTTCAGTTTTGGTAGTTTGTATGTTTCTAGGAATTTATCCACTTCTTGCAATTGCCCAATTTTTTAACATATAATTTTCCATAATATTTCAAAATCTCTTAAAATTGTTTATATTTCTGTGGTATTGGTTGTAATTGCTCCTCTCTCATTCATGATTTTATTTATTTAGTTCATTTCTCTTTTATTTTTGATAAGTCTGGCTAGGGGTTTATTTTTTTTATTAATTCTTTCAGAGAACTAGCTCCTGGTTTCATTGAAATGTTTTATTGTTTCTATTTATTTCTATATTATTTATTTCTGCTCTAATCTTTATTATTTCCCTTCTTCTGAGGTCCCTAGGCTTCATTTACTGTTCCTTTTTTTGCTCCCTTAGGTATAAAGTTAGTTGTTTGACAATTTTCTTGCTATATGAGGTAGGCCTGTATTAATATATATTTCCCTCTTATGACCGCCTTTGTTGCATCCAAAAGATTTTGGACCATCGTGTGTTCATCGTCATTTGTTTCCATGTATTTTTTATTTCTTCTTTAATTTTCTGGTTGACCCAATCATTCTTTAGTAGGATGAACTTTAATCTGCATGTATCTGTGGTCTTTCCAAATTTTTTTCCCGTGGTTGACTTCAAGTTTCATACCATTGTGCTCAGAAAATATGCATGGTATGACATCAGTCTTTTTGTACTTGTTGATGCCTGATTTGTGACCAGTCTTTGATCTATTCTGGGGAATGTCTCATGTGCACCCAAAAAGAGTGTGTATTCTGTTGCTTTAGGATGAAATTTTCTGAATATATCTGTTAAGTCCATTTGGTCCAGTGTGTCATTCAAAGCCATTCTTTCCTTGTTGATTTTCTGCTTTGATTACCTGTCCACTGATATAAGCAGGGTGTTAAATTCCTCTACTATTATTGTATTATTATCAATGAGTTCCTTTATGTTTGTTATTAATTGTTTTATATAATTGGGTGCTCCCAAGTTGGGGGCATAAATATGTACAATTATTTAATCTTCTTGTTAGATAGGCCCCTTTATTATGATATGGTGCTCTTCTTCATCTCTTGTTACACTCTTTGGTTCAAAATCTAATTTGTCTGATGTAAGTATGGCTTATCTGACTTTCTTTTTACATCCATTTGCATGATAAATGGTTTTCTATCTCCTCACTTTCAATATCAGGTAACTTTGGGTCTAAAATGAGTCTCTTATAGGTAGCATATAGATGGGTCTTATTTTTTAATCCATGCTGACACCTTATGTATTTTGACTAGAGCATTTAGTCCATTTACATTCAGAGTGATTATTGATAGATATGAATTCAGTGTCATGTTATTACTTGTTTTGTCATTGTTTCTGGATATTTTTTTGTTCAATTCAAGTCTTTTTTGTTTTTGGTCTTTCTTTCCCCATCAAGCAGTCCCCTTTAACAGTTCTTGCAGGTTGTTTTAGTGGTCAGAAACTCCTTTAGTTTTTGTTTGTCTGGGAAACTCTTTATCTTTCTGTCTATTCTAAGTGAGAGCCTTGCTGGATAGAGTATTCTTGGCTGCATATTTTCCCCATTCAGCTCATTGACTATATCATACCATTCTCTTCTTGCCTTTCAAGTTTCTGTGGAGAGATCTGTTGTTAACCTTATTTGTCTTCCCTTGGTAAGTTAGGGACTTTTTTTGTCTTGCTGCTTTTAAGATTTTTTCTTTATCTCTGTATTTTGCAAATTGAACTATGATATGTCTTGGTGTTGGCCTACTTTTGTTGATTTTGATGGAAGTTCTCTGTGCCTTCTGGATTTGGATGTCTGTTTCCTTCCCCAGGTTAGGAAGTTTTCAGCTATAATTTCCTCAAATAAACTTTCTGCCCCCTTTTCCCTCTCTTCTTCTTCTTCTGGGACTTCTATGAAATGAATGTTATTACACTTTATGGAATCGCTGAAGTCCCTAAATCTACATTTGTGATCGAATATTTTTCTTTCCTCTTTTTTTCAGCCTCATTATTTTCCATAATTTTATCTTCTATATAATTTATTAATTCCTCTTCTTCTTCCATCTTATTGTTATTACATCTAGTTAATTTTGAATCTCAGTTATAGCATTTTTCATTTTGGCCTGACTAGTTTTCAGGTCTTTAATCTCTGCAGTAAGGAACTCCCTGGTGTCTTCTATGCTTTTCTCAAGCCCAACTAGTATCCTTATGATTGTTGCCTTAAATTCTGGGTTAGGCATATTACCTATATCTGTTTTGATAAGATCCCTGGCTGTGACCTTTTCTTGTTTTTTGTTTTGGGATGAATTTCTCCCTTTGGCATTTGTCTGTGTCTCTGTCTCCTTCTGTATGTTAGGAAAGCCTGTTATGTTTCCTGCTCCTGAGAGTGATGGTTTTATAAAGAAGAGGTTATACACTGTCCAGGGCCTGATGCTTCAAGAAGTGTTTCTGGTATATGTTGTGTGTTCTCTGCTGCTATTCTGGCTACTCTTTTCAAGTCACTCCTCTACAGAGTTTCCCCTTGCCTGTAGTGGGGAGTGTTTGAACCTCAGCCAGAATGTGGTGAGTTTTAACTAGGTGTGTTCAGGTCTGCTTGTTAAAAGAGACCTGATGTTATTTGCACTAGAGCTGAAGGTTTCCAGGGCTCTATGGTCAGGAGATGTGGTGTGTGTTGGGTGTTAGTGCTGGTTTTCTGGGGAATGGGCCCATTGCTCTGGTTTTCAGGCACGTTTGCCCAAGAAAAGCAACATCTGCAGAGCACAGGGGAGCAGGGCTTGTGTAAATGGTTTAGGCCACCACTGTTAACGCTGTGCTGCTGAATGAAGTTAGTTTATGCTGAGGGGTGGGGGAGAGAAATGGTACCAACCCCCTCCCTCTTCCCCAGGAAGGGGGGTTCAGGCCCACTGCTGTCTATGAAGCCCTCCCAGAAGAGTGAAAAATCTCCCCTCATGTATCCCAGGTGTCCTGTTGAATATTCCTTACTGCTTTGTCAAAGATTAATTGATCCCATATAGTCATGGGCTCATTTCTGGGTTTTCTATTGTTTCATTGATCTATGTGTTCCATTGATCTATGTGTCTATTTTTGTGCCAGTACCATACTGTCTTGGTCACTACAGATTTGTAATATGTCTTGAAGTCTGGAATTGTGATGCTCCCAGCTTTGCTTTTCTTCTTCATAGATGTTTTGGCTATTTTGGGCCTTTTGTGGTTCCATACAGATTTTAGGATTGTTTTTTCTAGCTCTGTGAAAAATGTTGGTGGTATTTTGATAAGGATTGCATTAATGTGTAGATTGCTTTGGATAGTATAGACATTTTAATAATATTTGTTCTTGTAATCCACGAGTATGGAATGTCTTTCCATTTCTTTATGTCACCTTCAATTTCCTTCATAAGTGTTCTATAGTTTTCAGAGTACAGGTCTTTCACCTCCATGGTTAGGTTTATTCCTAGGTATCTTATTGTTTTTGGTTCATTTGTAAATGGAATTTATTCCTCACTTTCTCTTTCTGCTGTTTCATAAAAATAAATTCAAAATGGATTAATGACCTAAACATGAGACCTGAAACCATAAAAATTCTAGAGAACACAGGCAATAACCTCTTTGACATTGGCTGTAGCAACTTCTTTCTAGATATGTCTTCTGAGGCAAGGGAAATAAACTACTGGGAATGTATCAAAATAAAAAGCTTCTTCACAGCCAAGGAAACAATCAGTAATACTAAAAGGCAATAGGAAAAGATATTTGCAATTGACATATCCAATAAAGAGTTAGTATGGAAAATATATTAAAAACTCATAAAACTCAACACCCCCAAAAATGAATAATCCAATTAAAACATGGGCAGAAGACATGAACAGACATTTTTCCAAACAAGACAGGGTGCCTTGGTGGCTCAGTTGGTTAAGTGTCTGCCTTTGGCTCAGGTCATGATCCCAGGTCCTCGGATCAAGTCCCGCATCTGGCTCCCTGATCCTCAGGTAGTATGCTTCTCCCTCTGCCCCTCCCCTGATTATGTGTGTGTGTATGCGTGCTCTCTCTCTCTCCTTTGCAAAATAATGAATAAAATCTTTTTAAAAAATGACATACAGATGGCTAACAGACACATGAAAAGATGCTCAACATCACTCATTATCAGGGAAATGAAAATCAAAACCACAATGAGATATCAACTCACACCTGTCAGAATGGCTAAAATCAAAACCCAAGAAATAACAAGTGTTGGCAAGGATGTGCAGAAAGAGGAATAATCTTGCATTGTTGGTTGGAATGTAAACCGTAGGGAGGTTCTTCAAAAAGTTAAGACTAGAACTACCCTATGATCCAGCAATTGCACTACTAGTTATTTACCAAAGAGTACAAAAATACTAATTCAAAGGGATACATGCACCCTGATGTTTATGGCAGGATTATCTACAATAGCCAAATTATGGAAATAGCCCAAGTGTGTCCACTGACTGATAAATGGATAAGAAAGATGTGATACACACACACACACACACACACACACACACACACACACACACACAAAATGGAATATTACTCAGCCATAGAAAAGAATGAAATCTTGCCATTTGCAATGACATGAATGGAGCTAGAGTGTATTATGCTGAGTGAAATAAGTCAGAGAAAGACAAATACCACATGATATCACTCATATGTGGAATTTAAGAAACAAAACAGATAAGCGAAAGGGTGGGGAAAAAGAGAAAGAGAGAAAGAAACCATGAAATAAACTCTTAACTACAGAGAACAAACTGATGATTACCAGAGTCAGGGATGGGTTAAATAGATGATGGGGTTTAAGGAATGATGAGCCCTGGGTGTTGTATGGAAGTGTTGAATCACTATATTGTACACCTGAAACTAATATTACACTCTATGTTAACTAAATGGAATTTAAGCAAAAACTTTTTAAAAACTTTAAAACCCTTCAAATTATAATGAAAAGATAAGTAGAATGAATAAGAAAACCTCTGTACTAGTGTTAGCTATGTCTGTAAACTCATTTTTTTTTTCTTTTTACCTTGGAATTAAAAAAAAAAAAGCTTTATTCAGTAAAACTGGTATACAAAAAAACCCTAAAAAACAGAAAAACCACTGTATATGCTCTCCATAAAATGAATGCCTTTTTGCTCACACAATAAATACTTATGAGTACAAATTTTCAAGATGTTTTCTAACCCTATAACTCTCTATGAAGAACTAAATCACACTCTTTGATATTAGCCATAATAAATATGCTTAAAATCAACCTAGATAATACAAATTTCTATAAGCATTTATTTACAACAATTTCTCTCTTCAGAACATATTCCAAGCTTTCAAAGATATTAATGACATGGACCCTCAGAAGACAGAAAAATTACAAATATTTTGTTCCAAGAAAGAAATGAATGTGATATTGAGACTGATATTTGAAAATTATGATTAAACATATTGAGAAAATGTAAATGGAGGTGCAAAGCAATTAAGTCATATCTCTAACACATTCTGTTCATGGGGCAACATTAGTTACTGACTGTATTATCAGAACATAACACATTTACAGCAATACCAGTTTATGATGAAATCCACACTGTGACTGATAGTGTCCAACAATACTAGGAACTGAAAGATTTTTTAATGCACATTTATTTGGTGTAACAAAGATATTTGTTTTGTTGCTATAATCAAGGTATATTTTCTTTTTTTCTTTTGTGTTTTTTGCTAATGTGTCTTACTTTTGTGATTACCTTAAGTACTTTGCAATGTGCTGCCTTGTTAAGCATTTTTAATTAACTATCTAGAAGCCTTGCTAGAATAATATATTAACAGCTCAAGTCATAAGAAATTAATATATTCAGTACCTCTGTAATATCTATAATACTTTAACAAGTGCTCCTGGGCAGTTCATTGAAAATTAATTAAGTCTAGCCAAAGAAATGCAAAAAAGTCAACTAGGAGACTAATTGAAATCACTGTAACTTTTTTATGTAAATATACTTTAAGAAGAACATTTTGTAAATTTGATTATCAGATCAAAGATTCTTAACATTAATATTTGAAATATCAAATAATACATCCCTGCTAGTTATTATGTCTTAAATCTAGTTTTCTTAGTACTTAAAATCATATTTCTTGATATATCTCTCAGTTAACTTGTTTAGACATTCAAATATCCTATTAAAATCACTGCCATTGTTAAAAAGTTTGAATTAAGTGTAGTTCTTTTACAGTGACCTATCATTTCTCCCTTTTCTGTAATCCTCCCTTTCATACCCCCATAATTATCATTATATGTTCTCACCCTCCTTTGTTCCATTCAAAATATATACTCCTGTACCATATGGTCACAGTTTTCTGTAAGGTGGATATTATATCTTCTGACACAAGCACTTAAACAAGTACAGTGAAGGCATTTGTTATAACTTAATGCCTAAATGAAATTTAAATGCACATCTTCTTAGATAACCTTTATAGATTAATGCTAAAATTGTTGAGTGGAACAACTAACGGGACTGTGAGAGAGATGTTTTAAATAATTTTTAAAAACTAGCTTTTATTAAATCTATCCCTATGTGACAAGGACTAAGTCAAGTGCTTTAGGAGAAAAGAAAATTATTTAATCTTTATGTAACTCCTATGGGGCTTATCCTCTTATAACTATAGGAAAATGAATAGATGCAGAATAATCAATAGATAATTAATAGGTACAGAAATTTGGCCTCCAAGAAGCTAATTAAATTACTCAGGGTCGCTTGGCTCGGAAGTGATAGATTTGGGATTTGAACCAATATAGGCAGAGCACAAAGATAAAGGACTTAACCACTATGCATAATTCCTCAAAACTTGACTGAATGCCACTTCCTCTGCTTAAGTCTAAGAGGACAGCCCTGCTTCTGGATGGCTAATAAACTGACAGATGTGAAGCAGAAGCTTAATAATGGTGAAGATATGACTCTCCGTGGATAACATTTCAAATTTTGTCTTTATGGGTTCTTCTTTCTAATGATTGTCCACATTAAGTTAAAGAATATCTTTCAAACTAAACCAGAAATGGCCAATAAAAAAGCTTAGGACTAGAAACTTTGCAAGTTGATAGGAGATTTTATTTAGAAACAGTAGATAAACAAAGAGTGAGATCAGCTAGAGCACTCGTGCCAAATCCACCAATTTGTTCACTGACAGAAGGTTATTTTGACATCATGTAAACCTGTCATTAAACAACACATACACTGTGTAGCGTTTACCTTCTTCAAAGGAATGTCTGAATACATTTGCACTTTAAATGCCAGGAGTTCACCTTTCATATTTCCCCATAAAACTTTCATAATGAATGTTTAACATACTTTTTGTTGCTATTTTTATACTCTAGAAGGGAATATTGTGAAATAAAACTATTGACATGAATATGATACTAGATTTATGGACGTTTATCTTTATTTATGTATCTATATAAAATTATGAATTGCCATATGCCTAGCACTTTGTTAAATACCAGAAGAAAAAAGTCTGTCACAAAAAATATACAATTAATGACTAAATTTGTGTAATAATGATAAATTAATTATGGTTTTGATACTTGTCAGGGTTAAGTAGAACAAAATTCTACTCTAGGTAGTTTAAGAAAGAGGGAATTTGTTTAATGATATTAAAAGATATTAGATATTATGGTAGGATATTAAAGGCTTAAGAAATCAGTGGGAGGGCTGAAGAAGGAAATGCTAGGTTGATTTTCAAGAATAACTATTCAAATCACTCCAGGGAACCTGTATGCCAAGGAAGTGTCTTTTAAGATCATAAACTTATAAACCCTAGAACATTTACATTGTCACAACCAGGAACTACCAAAATTAAAATCCACCATGATTAGGAAATCACACACTCACACACCTATGGACATTCAGGAGAGCAGCATGATGAAAAAAATTATACTTTTTTCTCTTGTCTCCAGAAACACATTGTATCTACTATGACCTGAACCAGGAAAACTGGTGTTTGTACCCTGTCTTTCTGCTTTCATGGTGCTAGTTACTAAACTATGGCACAACTGTTGACATATTGTGTAAAACAGCAAATGCCTTAATATCCATGTCTGCCAGGTGAAATAGCAGAAGCAGCTGCCATATGGCCTCCATATCACTTATGTATGCATGTGATCAGCCAAATCTAAATCACATCTAGAAACCGAGTAAGTTTGGAAAATTGAGTTCTTATTTTTCCAACCTCTGTATTACAGGAAGGCAAACTAGAGAAGGGTGGAATGGATGTTGAATGGATAACATAGGACATACAATCTGTGTTACTAAAAATGAATTATATGTAATAATGACTTTATCATTTAAGTACTGATATCTCTCAAAATTGTATTTTTCATCTACTTTGTTTTCCAAAGCTCCTTGCCTTTACCTCTTCTCTGTATTAGAGCATACTGGAATAGTGCAAAGAAACAAAATATCATGTTAAAATAACTTAAATAAATGTAGGTAAGTTTTACCTCACCGATAAAGAAGCTCAGAGCTGGGGCACCTGGGTGGCTCAGTTGTTAAGCGTCTGAATTCAGCTCACATCGTGATCCCAGGGTCCTGGGATTGAGCCACTCATTGGGCTCCCTGTTCCGCTAGGAGCCTGCTTCTTCCTCTCCCACTCCCCCTGCTTGTGTTCCCTCTCTCACTGGCTGTCTCTCTCTATATATCAAATAAATAAATAAAATCTTAAAAAAAAAAGAAGAAGAAGCTCAGAGCTAGAGCAATTTCAATGTTGATGAAGTAGTTTAAACATGTTATCAAAACCTGAACTCTTCCTTNCCTCATTGGGCTCCCTGTTCCGCTGGGAGCCTGCTTCTTCCTCTCCCACTCCCCCTGCTTGTGTTCCCTCTCTCGCTGGCTGTCTCTCTCTATATATCAAATAAATAAATAAAATCTTAAAAAAAAAAAGAAGAAGCAGCTCAGAGCTAGAGCAATTTCAATGTTGATGAAGTAGTTTAAACATGTTATCAAAACCTGAACTCTTCCTTCTTTACGTTCTGCCATCTTAAAGTGTTCAGTTTGAGTTTCAGATTTGCCTTTCATAACCTAAAGATCTAAGGTGCATGTTGATAGAGCTTGCTGCAAAGGCAGAAGTTGGGGTCAGCTTCTTCTCATATGATTCTTTATACAGGGGGGAAAAGGTCTTCCTGGGAAACGCAGTGACTCCTATTTGCCAGAGCTGAGTGAAATCCCAAGGCACTCAGGGAAACACTTTTGCAGGAAAGAAAGTGAGAAGGGCTTAGGAGTTCTATGCAGGCATCTCCAAATCCACCAGCCAGGTGAGATTTAATTATCTTTCTTCCACACCATACCTACTTCTTTCCTTTAGAAACTGTTTCCTTAAAGGATATCCTCCTCTATTCAGTCTCCTAAGTCATTTCTTCTTCTGCTATACTACCCAAATTCAGTTAGTCACCAAGTTCTATTTCACTTCTTAATACATCTGAAATCTATTCCCTTCTTTTTATTTTCAATGCTTCAGCTATAGATTTGAACCTCATTGCTACGTTATTACAAAAGTCTGTTCAATCCCCACACTGGGGTCTTAATTCTCTTCAATTCCAGAATGATTTTATGGAATACAAATTTCATTATAATATTTTCCTACTTCAAGTTGTTACTGTCTCCTGATAGCTTTTAGCATGAAGTATAGACCAATAAGTTAGCACACAGTCCTTAATCTTGCCATTGCTACCTCTAGGCCTTCTTAACTTGCCATTTCACCAAATGCAATTCAAACTCCAACCATATCAGATTTTATAATGTCACCTATGTTTTTCACCTGTATGATTCGGAACATATTAATCACTCTTTATAAAACCTCTATTCCCCACTATCTTTCTTCCCTAACATTACTTATCATTTAAGGCTTAGCTCAGTGCTCCTTCAAGAATTATTTCCTGACCTACAAATATAAACTAGGCATCATGTTTTCCCACTTCATCTTAGGTATACATAAGTCATAATTTATCGTATTCCCTTGTAATTCTTATCTGTATATATCTTCAATATCATACAGTAACCTTTTTGGGAACTAGAACAGTTACCTTTTCTCATTCATGAAACACTAATGAATTAAATTAAAAAGTATTTGTTGAGTAGCTACTGTATAACATATAATGTATAGGATACAAAGATTTAAATGGTAAGGTGTGGCTCCCGTTGTCAATGACTTAAACATTACACTATGGAATTGAATACAGGCACTTTCTTCTAGTCACAGCACTAATTAAAACTTATAATTATATATTTATTACCTTCAACAGACTGAAAGTTACTATTCACAAAGAATATGTCTCCTTTGCTCACCATTGGATACCGATTGTCCATATAATGCCTAGTCCACAGTAAATTCATATTTTTAAAAAATTTAAAACAGATTTATTGAGATATAATTGGCATAAAATAAGCCGTGTATTTATAAAATATACCATTTGATATGTTTTGATACGTGTATAAGTCCATGAAATCATCATCACAATTAAGATAACGAACATATCACCCAAAAAAGTTTTCTTATGCCATTTTGTAATCCTTTCTTCCCAGCCCCACCAGACCATCTCAATTCCTATCAACCACAGATCTGTGTTCTTCCAGTGTAAATTAACTTGTATTTTCTAGAATTTTAATAAATACAATCATATAACATGGGCTCTTGTTGTCTACTTTCTTATACTCAGCATATTTATTTTGAGACAGCTCATTCCTTTTTATAATAGAATATGATTCCATCTCTAAATTTACCACAACTGTTTATCCATTCTCCTATTCATGGATTTAGGCTGTTTGTTGCTTTATTTATTACAAATACAGCTTCTATGAACATTTATATACTAGTATAGACACTTGCTTTCTTTCTCTTGGATAGCTAACGAGGGATATGTCAGTTATTTGTAGGCATATGTTTAACTTTTTAAGAAACTGTCAAACTCTTTCCAAAGCAGCTGTACTACTTTGTATTTCCACCAACAATGTATGAGAATTTCAGTCCTTCCATAGCCTTTTCAACGTTTGACATTTTCAAACTTTTAATTTTAGACATTCTCCTAGGTGGGTAGTGGGATCTCATGGAATTACTTTGCATTTTCCTAATTGTTGATGATGTTGAGTACCATTTCACGTGCTTATTCGCCATTAGTATATCCTCCCTAAAGAATTACTTATTTAAGAATTTTGTCCAGTTTTTTACTGGATAATTATTTTCTTAGTGTTGAATATAAAGGGTTTTTAAAAATATGTTTTGGATATCAGTCCTTTGTTGGATATGCAATTTGTAAATGTTTTCATTCTAAGCTCTGAACTTTTAAATAAGACCAAAATATATGAAACATTAAAACAGATTTTCTTTTTCCCAAGTGGATACCCACTAGCCATCATATTTAAGTAATAGGAACCAGACTGATCTTCCTACATGAAATAGTAATTTAAAAAATAGAAAGAAAATAGAAAAGAAAAGAAAAAAGGAAATAAATAATGGGGCAGCAGTTTCAACAAGACCCTAGGAAGTGCCTGAATGGCATTCCAATTTGTAAATAAATAAGATAAACGCTATCTTTCCCCCAGATTACTTCCATGAGAGAGTTTCTAGGCCACAGTTCAGAAAAGGAGAAGCAGGTAGAGACCAACAGACTCCATGAGTTCGGGTGGCAGAAATGATGGTCCAGAGTGAATAAAGCAGCTAGAGTTCAGAAGACAGAACTGGAGAAGAGAGAACTACAAACTTTGGAGATTTGCAGAGGCTCCCCATTATATATTTTGCTGAATGGCCATCAGCATGTGCATTTGAGGAAAGTAATCAAAACCAGGAATAAAAACAAACAAGCAAAATGAGCAATGTCTGGTGCTCACATGGGGCTGAAGAGCTTCATAACTGGGTGGAGAATACGGAAGTTTCCTATCTCTATAATGGGGATAATTAGTCCTAGATGGAACACTGCTTCTGTCCCACTTAAAATATCTGAGAAACAAAACCAGAAATGATCAAATTGTTCCTAACTTAACTGCATATCAAAACAAAATCAAGACTATTTACAGGAATACAAATATGCCCAACACCAAACAAGGTAAAATACAGAGTGTCTGACATCTAATAAAACATACTAGCCATGGGGTGCTTGGGTGGCGCAGTCGTTAAGCGGTCTGCCTTCGGCTCAGGGANCATATCAAAACAAAATCAAGACTATTTACAGGAATACAAATATGCCCAACACCAAACAAGGTAAAATACAGAATGACATCTAACAAAACATACTAGCCATGGGGTGCTTGGGTGGCGCAGTCGTTAAGCGGTCTGCCTTCGGCTCAGGGCGTGATCCTGGCGTTCTGGGATCGAGCCCCACATCAGGCTCCTCTGCTATGAGCCTGCTTCTTCCTCTCCCACTCCCCCTGCTTGTGCTCCCTCTCTCGCTGGCTGTCTCTGTCAACTAAATAAATAAAATCTTTAAAAAATAGTACTAGCCATGTAAAAATACAAGAAATATGATACACAACTAGCAGAAAAGTCAATCAATTGAAACCAACCCAGAAATCATATAAGTGTTAGAATTAGGAAAAAACAAAAAATAAACAAACAAAAAAACCAAAGGTCACCTGGCTGGCTCAGTGGGTGGAGCACACAACTCTTAATCTCAGGATTTTAAATTTGAGCACCATTTTGGGTGTAGAGATTACTTAAAAATAAAGTTTAAAAAAAGAAAAGGAAAAATGATACTTTAAAATAGTAATTATAATCGTATTCCTTGAAAAAGTTAGCCATGAAATCTATATTGGTTGAGACATAAAATATACTAGATGGGATTAACAACAAATTAGATATTGAAAAAAAAAATAGTTGACTTGAATGTAGCAATAGAAGCTACCTGAAAATGAAGGGGGAAAATAAAAATAAAAAATAATGAACAGAGAATCATTCAGTTGGAATTAGTGGGAAAACTTCAAGCATTCTAATATTATTTGAATTTGGAATTCCCAAAGGGGAGACAGAAGAATCAGAAAAAGTATTTGAAGCAATTATGACCAAACATGTAATATATGTGAAGAAACCTATAAGTCTACAGATGCAAGAAGCTCTATATCCTCCAAGCACATAAGCATGAGGAAAACTATGGTAAGGCACATTGTATTCAAATTCCTGAAAACCAATACTAAAGAAAAATCTTATAAGGATTGTGTAGAACAAAATATACATTCTGAACAAAAAGATAAAGTTAAGGATGGCTGCACATTTATCATTGGAAACAATACAATTGAAAAGAGAGTAATGCAACATCTTTAAAGTATTAATAGAAGATATCAGCCTAGAATTCTATGCCCAGAAATACTCTTTCAAAATAATGTCAAAATAGAGATTTTTAAAAGATATACAAAAGCTGAAAAAATCACCAAACGCACAGTACAAGAAGTTCTTCGGGCAAAAGGAAAATGATTCATACAAAAAATGGATCTACAAAAACAAACTAGATGATTGAATAATTGCCTAAATTCAAAAGCCATGGTTTTGTTTTGGTTACTCTCATGCCATATATCCTCATTCAGTAACTTAATGTAAAATAAAGCATCTGTGATGGCTTGTCTTGTACCTCCTGTGTTCCTCTCCAAGATTTACATTATCAGGAAATAAGAAGTGAGAATTTCTGATAAAATGTAGCTCTATGATAAATGTTAACAAAAATATATTCACATTGTGTAGACAACAGGGCTTAACAGTTTCTTTTATGTTTTCCTGACTCCTCCTTTTTGAATTGGCAATGATGGAAATTTCTCAGAGATAGGCTCTAGTCTCCAGTCTTTAAACTTCATTCTTGTTGCTTTGAAAAATATATCTTCTAACATCACTTCAGCTATCATTTCTTTGTCATTAGCCAGCAAATCTGGAATCCTACATACTTGGCTCACGATGGCATTCCCAGGAGTCATCTCTATTTCACTAGCTCGTTCTAGGCTCCTTCATTAAAGGGTTGCCCCCAGTTTGGCATTTCTATTTAATTTCCTGAATCACTATAATTTTTATATCTCATGTCTTGCACCACCCTTTCAGCTGTTTTTTGTTTACTGTACTCACTGTTCATTCCAACCTTAAATTTTCCTTTGATTTGAGAACTCCACAAGTTTTCAGGTATCTCATAATGTAATTTTGACTCAATATGCTCATGAACAGCTTTGAAGAGTGTCTCTCCTGGTTCATCTGGTATCCTATTTTCCATCTATTGCACCAATGGACAGCTCTTGAATTTATACATCTTGGCTTCACTAATCAATCCAGATGTTTTGCTTAATCTTTGTTTGTTTGTTTGTTTTACAACACTATAGTATAAAAATTTGAAGCCATCATTGTTTCCAGCTTTCCTTCTCCTCGGTGTTAAGCCAAAACCTAAAATCTATCTAATTTTTCTTCTCAATATTTCTGTATTTATTCCCTAAAATACTCTTATTACCTAATACCTGTTAAAATCATCAGCTTTTTCTGTCTACCAGGCCATCTCATCAATCCCTATTACAAAAAAAATTGCCTTATTAACATTGATAAAACACCAAGGTGTTATGTTAAGTCCTGCTGAGGAATGTACATACTGCTAACTTTGATTGTATCAAAACTAAATTCTTGGGTGCCTGGGTGGCTCAGTTGGTTAAGCCTCTGCCTTTGGCTCAGGTCATCATCCCGGAGTCCCGGGATTGAGCCTGTGTCTGGCTCCCCACTCAGTGGAGAGCCTGCTTCTCCCTCTGCACCTCACCCTTCATCTCGCTCATTGCTTTTTCTCTCTCTCTGAAACAAATAAATAAAATCTTTAAAAAAAAAAACCCTAAATTTCTCAGTTTCTTAATCAGGGTTCTTTGCAATCTAATGCCAAGTTATTTACATAATTGTATTCTACTTCTAATGCCATCTACCCCATTCCATAAGTTTAGATCCTCACTATGCTCTCCCTACCACACATTATCACTATACATTCATAGATAGTGTAGATATGGTTATTTTGGCTCCATGTATTTACTCTCTTCCTGAGTCACATGTGTCCTTCCTATTCAACATTCTACTTCAAGCATTGTATGAATAAATCCATTAACTTATGTTGCTTGGTCATGCTGGTTGTTTATTCAGCAATGAATTATTCCTGGAGAAATTAAATTTCCCTATTTCAATTTTTAAAAATTAAAAATTAAAATTAAATTAAATTAAAGTTAAAAAAATTAAAAATTTTCTTTCTTACATGGAGCATTTTGTATTTACTGTTCTGTCCTCTAACTACACACATATAACATTTAGTACTTATTCTTAAAGTATAAAAATGATACATAAAACCTGTGTTAACCATTTAATTGGAATTTTTATAGATATCTAATGTCTACATACTTAGATGCACATAATTTTAAAATACAAGTGTTGTAACTTTCAAGACTTTAATCTTTGTTACCTCATATAGAATTTTTACCTCCAGAAATAAAAGGGTTAACTTCAGCTTGGGACTCCTTACCCACTGTATACACTGTTCAGAACTTGTCTGTATGAACCCCTAAACAACCTGTAATATGGGAAAAATGTACATTTTTGGAAATTGCATTCCATGGGACTCTTCCAGAAGAAAATGCTAAACTGTAATTGGCTCTATCTTGTATCCTTGAAATCATTAGTAAAGTTAGATGTTGAGTGAAATGTGTAAGTTGCATAAATCAGCTTGAGAACTCAACCCTTGTACTACTACTTCACTGTGCCTAGCATANAGAAGAAAATGCTAAACTGTAATTGGCTCTATCTTGTATCCTTGAAATCATTAGTAAAGTTAGATGTTGAGTAAAATGTGTAAGTTGCATAAATCAGCTTGAGAACTCAACCCTTCGTACTACTACTTCACTGTGCCTAGCATGGTTTTGATGTATAGAATATATTCAGAAATGTTCCGATACTGACTTCTTATAGCCTGAGATAGAAGAAGTGCATCCACTTTTTCATCATTTCATACATAGTAGACATCTGTATTTGTACAGAGATGACACAATTTAACCTATAAAAGTATATAATAAAACATTTTATATATTTGGCATGTAATTTACAGCACTATCTTCAAATTGAGTGACGTTTTGTACCCTGATATAACATTTATGACACTAGCATATTTACTGTGACTAAAATTTTATAAATATGGAAATTTCTAACCTTGAAATTATTTCTAAAAAAATGTAATTTATATTTAGAACATCAGTAGTCTAACCTAACTATTTTTCTGTGGTACTTGATTTAGTGTGTGAGGAATTATAGTCTCTTTTTTTGATTCCCATGCCCTTTTAATAGAAAGTCCCAATACCTGGCATTCTAGGAATTTTGTGTCATTTTGGTTCAGAGCTATTCGGATTCAGATAGAATGGTGTGAAGTTTGATGCTGTTTGAAGACGCTGGGGTTCATCTTGTGTAATGCTTTGAAAATGAGAAGAAAAGGCTTTCTTATATTTGGAAGTGTCCTGGCAATGAGCAAAGGCAAAAGAAAATCATTGCAGAATGCTGTTTGTTCAATTCAAAAAGCAGTCTGCTACTTTATGGGCCATTTTTATTCTTTGACTGGCTTCCCTGGAGAGATTCAAATAAAGAGGTTTGAAATATACCAGGTTGAAAGGCTGAATATGTCAAGGGTATGGATCACTGAAGCAAGATCTTCATCTTGCAGCTTAATTTTCTGGCTAGAGCACTTTACAAATGAACAGAGACATTCATGATTACTGCTGATGCCTCAGACTCCAGTAACATCAATGAGTCTCCAAGGGGTTCAAAATATTTCACCATGTTGAACATCAATGGGGAAACCTCTTTTTAGCAGAACAGATGCTACAGACCTTACCAAATTTCCAAATTCCTTCTTTCAATAATATATATTTTTTTACACTCTATGGCATGAGGGAAGACAAGCAAATTGTAAACACATTTTGCTTATCATTTCATGCAATAGGAAAACCAGCAGTTTTATTGCACAATATGTACCTTAAAAATAAGCAATATTGAGCTGTGTATCGTTTTGAATAATTCTACTTTATTCTTTTTATGTCATTAATCCTCCTGTGGTCTTTTGAGCAGAAAATACAAGTGCTAAACTTCTTGGTACTTCACATTTGAGGTGATTCAGTATGTGCTATCGTTATGTAAAGATCTGAAATATTTTTTATACAAAATTTATTGATTGACAATAAATGTACTTTCCAGCTCTACCAGAAAGAACCTGGAATGAAACAGTGAATTTGAAATTCAGCGGAGGATATTAAAACCTTTGGATTCACAGGAGTGTTTTAATCTCTTCTCCCACTGAAAATTAATTACTCTGAAAAAGATGTGTGACCTAGGTGGTTTGTTACAATGGTGAGATGGAAGAATACCTCCCCTAACCAGAATGAAGCTCTTCTTGCTAAGAAAGGAATTACCAAGCTTTGTCAGGCAAATCCCCTTTGAATTTTAGAAATTAAGTTTAATTAAATCCATAGAAAAATAAATATAAACACATGGGCAGAAACATGAGAAAAGAAGTTAACCCAGGGGTAATGTCACACAAATTTTTGATAGTATTGTCACAAAATATCGTGAGAGAGCCCTCAGTTATATAAAGAAATGAACGTGATGGTACAGGGAGCTCTTTGGAGAGCTCAGATATAAAAATGACTTGGGCAAAATGCAGGAGGAATGAAGCAAAATAAAATGTGAATTTTAAAATATTAAACAATGTCTAATAATGATGTCAGAAGACTAAATGTAAAACAAAATATGAATACAGAAAGATAGGAAATGCTTAAAAGGCAAAGCATAAAGAACCAGTTAGTCTGCTTATTTGGGGTCATGGTAAAGTGTTTATTAGGACACGGGGAGAATTAGGCCACACATATTTTTTCTGCTATTTTATGAATTATCATTTTTTATATTCATTTATATATCTTATTTTTTATTGTGCACAAACTATATGCAAGAGAAAATATAGGACTCCACCTGAGTAGGACAATGTTCAATCAAAATGAAAATAAACATGAATAAAACAATTGTAATTCATCTGTGATGACTAGTAATAGAGCAGTTAACATCTCAAGATAATCATCCATTATTCTTATATTATTGACAGCCAACATTTAATGTTAACATTTGCCTTGAACTGTGCCAAATTAGTCCATAAATTATGTGTTAAATGTGTCACCTCACTTAGCCTTCATTTCAAACTGTTAACCAAAATTTACAAATGAGGAAAGCTGAGGTACAAAGTAAATTAAATTCCTTACATTGCTATTTTCTTCAAAGCAAGAGTCTACATCCTATTCAATTTCTGGAACTCCTCCAATCTGACGACCTCAGTTAAGGCCTACCTACTACTATGGAAAATTCAGGGCCCTCCTTGTAACTAGAATCCAAATACACACAGCACAATTAGTTGATTTTCCCAAATGGAGACTCTGCTAAGACTTCAGCAAAAATGCAAAGTTGTAGATTTGGGAAATAAAAGCCAAACCATCAAAGAAGTCTATCCTGATGCTTACTTTTCACTCCCTACTCTCCCTATTGTATCAAGCCATAGTTATTTTTAATCAGTTTACTGAAAGTTATTTGAAAATTTTCTTTGTGTGTGTGTGTGTTTATTACATGTTACCTTCCCTAGAAGGAAGATCTATGAGAAGAGTGGCTTTTTTTTTTTTTTTTGGTCTTTTCCTATGCTACTTACCCAACACCAAATTAATGCCTGTCATCTAGTGGACAGTCAACATATATTTAATTAATTAATTCATGAATTATGAGAGAAAAAGGCACAGAAGGCACTTAGAGCTCCTTATTTGTACAAAAAGAGTAAGCTAAAAGCAATACCACAACCACAGGAAAATTTAAGATTACTATCACCATAAAAGTATTGAAAGATGCAGAAATGGTCATTCCTATAGCAAACTATTGTTTTTCATTAGATTGACTAGATTGACTGATGAGGATGAAAAGGAAAAGTTCTAGAAGCCTGTAATTTTTTACTGGCTACAGGGTCCCAGTAGAGAATGGCATGCCAGATGAACATGTGACCTAAGCTGTCTCCCTTGAGTAAGATGTACATAATACATCTTGCCTGCCATGATATTAGTATTGCCTAACAGGTCTCCATCATCATGTAGGGAGCATGCCTTTCCCATTTAGGAATATCTCTTAAGAACACTGGAGAGAGTCAATCTTCCACCAGGCCAACTTGTCCACTTATCCCAGAAGGATAGACGGATTAACATAAAGACATATTCTGGTTTATGCTTGGTGTCTAAGGTTTTGACAAGATGACCCAAATAATCAGGGATGTGGAACAAGGAACAAGATTGGACATTTAGTGACAAGGAGGTCTTAGAAAAGAAGTATGAGACTGTATTTTCTGAGTGAGTTTTGCCCATGATTTTCACCCCTATGTTAGCAGCATTATACTTGGGCATATTCAATGCCTGATAGCACATATTCTCTGACGAAATATATCTCATTTTCTAGAAAACAGATCAGTGGCCTGATGCCTTAGGAGTTTCATATCTTCTAATATACTGTGTATTATACAGGTAGTATAAAATAGTGGAATGACTTTTATTGGATAAAAATGCACTCTAGAATTGCTCAGGATAATCTCTGTACACAGCTGTTGTTTGAGTATAACCATCAATAGTGTCTTCTGACTCAAAAAAATAGTGGTTTGGATCACAAATTATGTGATATCCTATCTGGTGAATACATATTTGGACGCACCTAGGATACAATGTTATATTACTATATAGAGTGGTAAGTTTTACTGGAAGTGTACTGTAAACTTACATAGTTTACTATAAACTTCTATGGCTCTCATCCCTCAGAATTAAGACTTGGCTTGTGTTACCAGAAAAACAATGCTGACCAACAAGATACTACTAACCAGTAAAGAGTACATACAATAGACAATGTAGAAGGGATTTATACATCTGGGCCATTGCCTTGTGACTAGTAGCAAAAACAAGAACACTCTTTCTTCAATCTTCCTTTCTTGCTGTGTCATAAATATGTCTATGTTTTAAATAATTTTTCTGTCAATATTGTACAAAACAATATTTAATGTTTGTTTTCTTTACAAATGTAAAAGGTGAACATTTTTTTTTGTCTAAAATTCATTTAGCCTTGCTTTCTATAGAGGAAAAAAAAACCTATGAGACTTCTGCCTCCCAATATGAAAGATGAAATGAGTTATATATCTCCTGGGATTTATGGAGTAGATGTCTGATCTAGCTTGACAATAGCTGTTTCAACTTGGTATTGTGAATTTTGAACAAGTTATGTAATAATATAAGAACAAATGGCTATTCATTTAAAATTTTAATATATTCCCTAGCAGCAGTGTATATATAGCACCAGAATATTCACTACTAACAATGGCAAATTCCCATTCTAACCAAGGTATTCCTGTGGACTGATCATGGCTGCTGCTCCCGCTCACATCCAGCTTCCCATGAATTCTTTGAACTATCAGATTATCTTTCAATAATTTTCTTCTTGAATATTCCAGGGCCAATATTTGTTTGCAATCAAAAAATTCTGACTGATACACACTACTTGAAAAATAATAAAAGTATTTTCATACATAAGCTTTACTGCTATAAAAATAATCCATAAAACTGTAACATAGTAGCTTACATACAATCAATCTAATGACTTCAGCCGATACAAGAATCAGTGCAAGTAAAAAGTATGATGTATCATACAGAAAGTCTAGTGAATATAAAAGGTATGTTAATAAAACATGGTACACAAGAAAAATGTAATAATATCACCAAGCTCTTCAGGATCAGAAATTAGAAGTTATAGGCCTGATGATCTCAGCTAAATACCGTGAAGACTATTTAATAAGTTTTTAAAGAATGGAATTATCTCACTTGGGAGACTGTGTAGTAAAATGAGCCTTTGTCCTAGATCTTATTCCCACATCTACCACTTATTGCCCATGTGATTTTCAGCAAATCAGTTCCCTAGGATATAGTGTCTTCATTTCTATAATGAGCAAAACCAGTCTTGCCATTTTATTTGTTTCCTCATTTATGAATTAAATAAATCATTGACACATGCTCACTCTGTGTAAGAGTTTTTAAATTTAAAGAAATTATGCTTCGGCAGTAAGATGTCCAAGTGGACTCATCTTATAGACCCAGTTAAGCTGTGTAGCCTAAAAATGTACACCTCATGTTTTAAGTCCAGGCATGTATTTTCTGGGTTCCCAGAGTAAATCACGAATAGTAAACATAGTTTTACTTCTGCTGCCTTTCTGATTCTCTGTTTTTTGCTTCTGATTCTCTGTTTTTATTTTTTATTATTATTTTTGACCAAGTGTAGTTTTGATTCTAGTTTAAACATGACTTCCCCATTGGTGTCAGTAGTTTTGGGAATTGGCTTTTATTTTCTGCACATTTAGTCATTTCTGTGGAGTAAAGCGGTACCTATTCATTGTCATGTGAGATGCTGCTGAAAGTCTATTTTGTTAAATAAGAAAATAAATAAAATTATAATTATACATTTGGGTTATATTAAAAACAATTAGCAATGTTATCATTATTCATTTTTACTATTTAAGAGAGTGCAAAAGGAAGTGTGTGGCTGTGTGGGGCTTTATTTTGTGGGCTTATGATCTTTGCAGGTATGCTAAAATGTTTATGTATGACAGCTATTCTCAAATAACTTACGGGGTTTCTTTGAAAGACAAGTTAGTTACTTTGTTCAAAAGTTATAATATATGGTGTTGAGACTATGATATGAGAGAAGAATAAATATAAAAAGAATAATGAAAGCTATCATTATTGACATTACTGATATTAATATAACATGAATATTGAAATTTTGTCATTAACACATTTCCTCTCATTGTTCTTAAACTTCATTTTTTATTTCATATTCTTAATGATTTTTATTAAATCTTCCCATTTATATTTGAACAGCTGAATTAAATTCAACTAAGTACACAATATTAAGGTAGATGAAATACCTCTCTTGGATTTTATAAAAACTCTCTTTCACTTCTAATGAGGATTTGTGCTTTGTTTCTTAAAAAAAGACAAAAATTACATTTCTACATCTTTGTTTTGGGGCATTAAAACTGTTGTTCTTTTATGAATTCACATGTGGAAAAATTAGGCCTAAAATAATTGTCTCAATTTATAGATTTTTCCGTTTCAAATTTTAAGTAACACTAATTTTGAAAAGTTAAATTTATCCTTAATTCACTGAAAATATTAGAGATATCAAATGTCTGATGGACACAATTTCTGCGTAATAAGGTCATCAACTCTGCATGACTCTGGTGTACTAATTGTACATGCTTTTAGGCCTGTCAGTTTCTAATAAAATCTGCCTTTTCCCCTGAGCTCTGATAAATATATGTAATATTACAGTTGAAAAGTACCGATTTCACATTCATCGTGGATTACTTTCCTTTATAAATAATACGTCAATTTCTTTACAATACTTAATTTTCATTATAGCTTGTGTGATACATATCTTTCTCTTTAATCAGATAGCAATCATGAGCACTAGCTTTGATCATAGAAACAGACAAGACATTTTTCTATGTGGAATTCGATGGCATTTCCACAGGGAGGCATCAGTCTTCTGAACTGCTTATTTGATTGCTTTAGCCCTTAACCAGAAAACATCTGGCAAAGTAAACCCTTGTTGCAGTACTAAATCTGAAAGTTTTTGTTTTTTAAGTTTCCTTCCACTCTAATTTTGAAAAATCATTACTTTCTCTGAAGAGGAAAGAAAAAGCTATTACTATTAGAAAAGCATGATTTCACATTGTGAATTTTTAAAGTATTGACCACAAATCTCAACGTGCATGTAGATACCTACATTATTAGAAAAGTTATATTTGGTTTTGCTTCTCCAGCTTTTGCTGAAATAGCTTCACACTTACTGCTTTATTTGTAGGTTATATCACCCAGAGAGCCATTCTACAAGGCTAAAATTCTCATATTTTACCCACACTGAAAACTAACAGATTATTGACTAATGTTCTACCAAAACAGCAAATGCATATTCATACAACTAAATTAGTAGTGTTGGTATGTTTATGTTACATCTGTGTGCAAATGGATGGTCTTCTGTATATTTTTTACCCTACCTCTATCTATATTTTTTGTGTATACACATAACACTTCTAGTATTCCTTCCTGTGTATCTAATAAAACTCCTAAATATAAGCAAGAAGACATTCAATTACACTGTAAAGCTATCATATATATTATTAATCATTATCTAACAACCATTATTTTATATATGTAAATAGGTACATATTTATATTAAGTATACAATTACATATATTTAATATTCTTATTAAGCATGCTAGACATACACAAGTTGCTTAGAATCATAGCTATGACCAAAGAATAACTTTTCTTGTTTTTGGTAGCACATTCCCCAATGACTGTATTATTAGTTCCATTGGGACCAATTTAAAACCATACAGCCCTGTTCTCATGGATCGAATAAGGCAATGTATCATTGTTTAAGTGTGCTACTCAAAAATCTGGAATCCAGAGGGAAAACATAGGAAGATCGAGTAAACAAAAAACAAGCACCTCCCCAATCAATAAGCTTTTTACAAAATTTTAGAAACAATTTCTTACTTCTAATTTATTTATAATGTTTAAGGTATTAAAAAGCAGGAGTCAGAAATTTAATTTATATTCATCATATTTGCCCTTGGGAAAATACTCAATATTTGTACCATGTGAGATATTCTACTACAGCAAACCCAAAGAAAAGGAAAGAGACTATATTCACAAGTGGTTCCTAGCATATGTAAGTTATTCTGTTACATACATAAAACCCTTAAAGACTCACAATAACGCTACGAGTATAGCTATTATTCTTATTTTACAGAAGAAGCTGAGATTACAATATTATTTGAATCGCTTTCTATTGGACTCCAAAAAAATCACAATATCCTAATGAATATAATTGCTCATTCCTATCTATATCTTTGCACAATCATTCCTTCATGCAGTTTATAAGCATACACCCCTTTAGCAATTATTTAATGGCTATTTAATATATGCTAAAATGCATTTACCTAAAATATGCAGCTGCATCATTTGCACCATATTTGCAGAAATATTACTCCAATATCACTCTCTTTCCCATTTCATTTTGTTCATAGAACTAACCACTTCTGGAGTTATTATATTTATGTTATGTATTTGTTTCATTTTATGTGTTTATTGTGTGTCTTCCACACTAGATTTTAAGCAACCTGACAACACAGAGACTGTGTATAATTCACTGTTGTATATCTAGTGTTTAGAACAAAGTAAGCATTAATGAAATACTTGGTGGCTGGCAAGATGAATAAAAGTGTGTGTGAATGAGTCCTAGGAACTGTGATAAATGAAGTTAGATTTCCTTTAACTCTGTAATGGTGCCTTGCTACCAGCTGGTAGATAGCAATTCTCAGGAGCTCAAATTGCATAAACCCAGAAAGTTTTAAATGAAACGTCACCATCTGGAATGATATCCACACATACTTAGCTCCAAAATGCTAGTTTAGGGGAAATTATTACATTCCAAGGCTTTTCACTAATTCTCAAAATTGTTTATCTTGTTTACCAAAAATTAAAAGTTTCCATTGGAGACTTATAAAAGGTCAATAGCTTCATCTTATCTTAAGATTGTGTCAAACCCAAAACCTTACTTTGACTATAAAAAAACAAAATTATGTATAAATGAAAAATATAACCACACAATCTTTTTAAATTAGAATGAAATAAATGAAAACAAACTCATCTAGTTTATTGTTAAACACTTCCAATAAGTGCACAAGCAAGCAAAATTAAATCATTTAATGAAATTAAAACATACAAGGCCTGTGTTACCTAGTAATGTATCATATAAAACAAAATTCAGATTTCATTTAATTACATATCTTTATATTTATATAGGACTATATTATTATTAAAGTGTCATAACATGTATTAATTCAGTTTATGCTCACGTGAACACTTCAAACTTAACATGGCAGATATTATCTTCCTGTCCCATTTTATTGTAATAAAAAAATCAGCTTCAGATATATTAAGTTATTTTGCTAATTCATTTTCTGACAAATGTTAATTGAATACTTATCAGGTGCCAGGCTAGTAGAAAAACAGACATGTTTCTTTTTACCCTTTATGATAGAAAAAAAACAATGACTCAAAGTTGTTTTAAATAATATAACAAAAAATAACACTGACCTATATATATAAATATATAAAATTGGGAGATACCGATCTTGCCTGAGAGTTTGGAGTAGCCTTTCTTAAGGAAATGATATCTCAACTTAAACCTGAAGAAATTCACTGGGAAAGAGAGTGCAATGATTATGTGTTACAGAAAGAAGAATCAGCAAGTATAAATAGCCTAACATAGAAGAAAGCTAGTACTAGAATCTAAATCTTCTCATTTATAATCTAATAGTATTGCAAAATAACAAAAGGAGTAGTTGCAATTCATTTATCCCGAGCAAATAAATAATAAACAATGTAGATGATTTTCTATATTAATTAAAACATGTGTTCTGGCTACTATAACAAAGACCAAATAAAATTGGCAGAAAGCAGAGCATTGTAGCAGTTATGCCATGGGGCACTTGTATGTGACTGCTAGTAGGAACCAATAGGACTATTACTTCACCTATATACCCAGCATGCTATACAGATAGGGTTTTCTAACTCTGCCGTAATGTGAGAAATAGCGTGAGCACTGGCTTAAACAAGATAAGAGTTTTATTTACCTCTTAAATAACAATCTATGGATGATCAGTCCAGAACTATTACTGAAGTGTCTCTATATCAGGTATCCAGGACCGATTACATGTTTTTACACTGACATCTGTTCAATGCTGCCTCAAACAAATGGTCTAAGATGGCACATGACTGTAATCTGTATTCTAAATTTTTCAAAAGTTCATCCCTTCCCCATAAAGTTCACAGTGCAAGGGTTAAACACATTACTTCTGGTCACCTCCTGTTAGCCAGAAGATGGTCAGATGGTGAGAACATGCACTGTGATTAACTTCAAAGCAATCTGGGAAATATAGTCTTTCCTTTGGGGGTAATTTTTCCTCACTGCATTAAAAGGGTTCATATTGTTAAAGACTCATTTATGCCACCTGCATTATTGAGTGCCTTCTGGGAATCCACAGTTTTCTAAGCATAGACATAGAGACCAACATTAGTGAACAAAATAAAAAAGTCTATCATTGTGTTTAGATTATAACAGGGAAGTCAGACAATATATAATAAATACACAAATAAGTATATTAAGATGTATTTTAGGAGCTCATAAATACTATGAAAAAATAGAGAAATAAAAGGAATTGGTGGTAGTGTGCTGGCAAATGTTTAAAAATCAACTCTGGAAAAAAAATCCTTCTTTGTAGTATTTTCCAATTTCCATAGAGTAAATATTCCCACCAACTCTAAGCTATCGGTGTGGTATCAACATACCTAGAAAATTTCTAAAATATTAATGATCAACTACCATAAACTGTATAAGTTGGCTCTGGCATGATGCCATAATACTGGAATGTTGGGAAGATGGAATTTGGAATTTTAATATGGTGATCAGGAAAAGATATAAAACTAATGACGTGTGAGCTATCTGGAGATCTGTGAAAAAGACACCATTGATAAAAAATTAAGAGTCTCACATTTGTGAGGAATACTTTGGGAGTACAATTTGAGAGTTGCATTTCACTTCATATTCCATTGGCCTGAAGTCAATCATATGACCTCAGGACAATCAAATGTGTCTACAAAGTGTGTCTTTATTTTTCATAGATTATTTCAGCGAAAATTCTAAAGTTATATTGTTTTAAAACACAGAATATTGAGTCATATCTGAGCATCAATAATCAGTTTTAATACCATATTTTTTTTCTAAAGTCTAAGTAAAAGTGGATATACATTTTAATATAGTGTTTGTAAAAACCGATCCACTTACAGCAATGTTGTAACTTCCAGTGTAAGAGTCTAGGCCAAAGCAATAAATTGCTCAGGCTCTAAAATGCATTTCCACTGCTGACATAACTGTGCAATGTTTATGAAATTTTGTAATTATTTTTAAGTCTCATTTTCTCTACCTGGAAAATGAACGTAATATTTTTTCTCCATTAGTTTGTGAGAAGCTAAATAAGAAGAAAATATACATTGAGTGTGAGCATTTGTTATGTGACAGGTATTTTTCTATGCATTAGTCATTTAATCTCCTCAACATTTGTATACATTAGACACTGTTGTTATTCTTGTTTTAAAAACAAATCAATTCACAAATTCCAGGTTCACCTGAGGTTTCAGAGCTAATGGCTAGAATAAGTGGCTGGACTTCCAAATACTCTGGCTTCAGAATTCCACTCTTATCCAACGTACTGTATAAAGGATTTAGGCAGTCTCTAAATATAATATGTGATCCATTGTTATTGCTGTAAGTGGTAGACAGAATAACCCTCCTCCCCATCAAGATGTCCACATTCTATTTCCAGACCCTATGAGTATGTTAGGTTATACAGCAAGAGGGAATGAAGGTTGCAGATGAAGTTAAAGATGCTTATCAGCTGATGTTAGTAGAAAAGGGGTTATCATTGATGATGGATGGGGCAATGTAATCCTTTAAATGTGCAAGAGGAAGACAGAAGAGTCAGAGTGATGTGATGTGAGACATGATTGGTCGCTGTTGACTTTGAAGATGAAAGGGGGACATGCATTAAGGAATGCCTGTAGCCTCCAGGAGCTGAAAAGTCCAAGAAAAGAGATTCTCTTCCAGAAAGGAAGATGGCCTCACTGACAAATTTGTTTAAATGGTTACAATACCCACAGAGAACTAAAGAGTATCAACATTCATATATAAAGTTAGCTTATACAGTTTATGATGTTGTTTTGGCATTAATTGATTAATCATATTTTAAATAGAATATTATGTTGAGTGATTAAATACTGTGTGGAATTAATACAGGAAAAATTATAGTTGGTATTTTGGGGGAATATAATCTTGACCATCTTTATGTTTTTATGATTTTCTTATAGGTTGATACAAATTTTCTACATAACCTCAAGCTTTCTTAAAACTTGTAGAACTTTTTCCAGATATTGTTGCATTCTTATTCCCATATATACTTTTAATTATGTTCATTTTTCCTCTATGAAGAATTGCCATTTTTCCTTCCTATTTCACTATTCATTTCAAAAACACATTTAGGCTTACTGATCAAATCTATTTTTCTTAGTTTCATTGTAAATTAATTTAAGCTTCCCTCTTTACTAATTTCCTCTTTCTAGTCCTAGTTTACTTTGTTGTTATACTAGTTTCTCCAATTAAATATTTTGATTATACATATCCAATATTTTCATTTTCACATAATCTTATTTAAGGTTATCCATATATTTTCTTCTATATAATGATTGTTTTTATGATTGTCCCCACAGGTATATTTAAACAGGTGCTTTTATTTTTTTAAATGAACTTTTTATTATAGTACAATTTTAGATTTATAGAAAAATTCTAAAAATAGCACAGTGTTCCATATATAACACAACCAATTTCCCCATTATTAACATCAATGGTATATTTGTTACAATTAATGAAAATATTGATATATTATTATTAAAGTCCAAACTTTTTTCAGATGTCCTTAGTTTATCTAATGTCTTTTCGTCTGTTTCAGGATCCCATCTAGGATACCACTTGTCATTCAGTAGTCATGTTTTCTTAAGCTCCTTTCAACTGTGCCAGTTTTTTTAAGACTTCCCTTAGTTTTAATGACTTTGACAATTTTAAGGAATATTGATCAGATATTTTGTAGAAGGCCCCTGAATTGGGATTTTTCTGATTTTTTTTCATGATTAGAGTAAGGCTGTATGTTATTAAGTGGATGACCACAGAGATAAAGTACTATTTTCATCATCACATATTAAGTGTGTCAATGTGACTTATTGTTAATGTTAATCTTGATCACCATACTGATGTAGTATTCAAATTTCTCCAATGTAAAAGTACCGATTTTTCCCCTTTCCTTTGGAGGAAGGCAGTATGTACAGTCCACACTTAAGGAGAGAGTAGTTACCTACCATCAACTTGAGGACAGAATTATAAATATAAATTATTTGGAAACTTGCATAGAAGATTTGTCTCTTCTTCCCCATTTATTTATTTTTATTAGTATGAACTGATGGATACTTATTTCACACTTTGGGTTAAAATGCAATATTATTTTATTGATATTGTTACTCAAAGAGTCCATTTTTGATAACTGAGGACTCTTTGAATTGGCTCATGCATATCTTCATCATACTACTGTCATTGTGGTTTTCTTGGGATGAGGAAGTAGAATTTCCTTAATTTATGGGACTGTAAATTACTCCAGGTATCTTTATAATTCCTGTCTCAGTACNGTCATTGTGGTTTTCTTGGGATGAGGAAGTAGAATTTCCTTAATTTATGGGACTGTAAATTACTCCAGGTATATCTTTATAATTCCTGTCTCAGTACTAGAATCATCTCTTTTTCCCAGAAGCCTTGGCTCTTTTTATTGGAGAAGGGTTTTAGAAACCAAGATCTGAGTGCTAGCAGTGCTTGTAGCTACCAGGATTTCATTGTTTCTACACCTTTTCGGTTGACAGAGGAAAGAAATATATGTATGTATACTAAGCCACGCATATACTCACATCTAAAATTATTTGTATATATAACCATCTGTGTATCTATTAAGCTAATGTAGAATTCATAGTGATATCTCTAACTCCTATACATTATTACCACATGAATTATTCTAGCCTCTTCTGCTTGCTTTATCTGTCATCTTATCCTCTAGTTCAACAGTGAGATACCTGGCTCCCACCGTCTATCATCCCATTTCCTGAATTGTTAGAGTCCAATATATAAAATTAGTAGTATCAGAATAGTTAAATCACTCCCCATGGGAACTATCAACAACATTACAGTTATGTACAGTTTCTTTTGCCTTTACTCTCTAAAAATTTCAAAATTCATCTCCAAAATTACTTAGGTCAGCACCATTTCTTCCCATTCTCCTTTGAGTGATGTTTTTTCATACATTTATAGTACAGCTAAGTCATTTTTTAATATATTTCACTCTATTTTGGAATCCCTTAATCTCCTAAACATGAACATTTTCTTTCAATTTATATACATTTAGGTTCATTTTTATGCTCTTGAGTTCTATGGATTTTGACAAATACATAATGTCACGTATTCAGCATTACAATATCATATACATTTGTTTTCCTACCATACAATTTTCCTTGTGCTTTCACCACTCTCTGTAAACACTGATATTTATATAACTTTTATAATTTTATCTTTACCAGATTGTCATATAATTGAAATTATAATGTGTGGACCATTTAGACTGTCTTCTTTCATTTAACTATGTACATTTATAATTCACCCACATATTTTTGTGGTTCAATAGATCATTTCTTTTTATTATTGAATAAAATATTCTATTGTATGAATGTACTGCCAATTGTTTATCCATTCACCTGTTAAAGGATAACCTGGTTACACACAGTTTATGGCAATGATGAACAAAATTTCTAAAAAATTTTTGTGCAGTTTATTTTTAAATGTATACACAAGTTCTCAAATTGGTGGCAGTAAATACTTAGGAATGTTTTTGGTTTGTATGTTCAGATTATGTTAGTTTTGTAAGAAATTTAGAGATTGTCTTCACAAGTGGCTATACCTTTTTGAAACACTACCAGCAGGATGTGATGGTGATCTGGCTGGAACATCTGTCACCCCGTTGATCTCCAGAGTTGATTCAGCTGATCTGGCTGGCTAGGCAGGTCCACTTCCACCCTCACCTCTCCATGTGCATCTTTCCCAAAGCTGCATGCTCAGTTGTAGAGGACAACCTCCCCCTTTAGAGGAGGACCATTCTTCAGTCAAGGGTATATGAGTAGCTGTGCTCCCCTGATAGAACCTCCAAACAAGCTCTCAAGGTCCATTTGAAATGTTACCAGCAATGATGAGAGTTCCTATTGCTTCACCCTCTTCAGAATTTGGGAGTATCAGTTGTCTAGTAGTTTTTTATTCTTGCTTTCCTTAATAGGGTATGATGTAAACATTTTTTATATACTTACTTGTCATTTGTATATTTTCTTTGGTTAGCTGTGTGTTCAGATTTTTTGCCATCTTAAAATTTGATTTCCATTGTTGTTTTGAGAGTTGTTTGTATTTTCTGGAAAAATATCTTCTATAAGCTATCTATATCTATATATCTATATCCATATCTATAAATATTTTCTTCCAGTCTTTGACTTCTAATTTCTTTAACAATGTCTTTTGCACAGTAGAAATTTTTAATTTTAATGAAGTCACCTTACCAAATTTTTTCTCTCATAAATTGTGCTTTCAGTGTTGTGTCTGAAAACTCATCACTAAATTCAAAGTCATGTAGATTTTCTCCCATATTTTATTCCAGAAGTTCTATCGTTTTTCATTTTTCACTTAGGTCTCTGGTCCAATTTAAATTTATTATTGTGTGATAGGTATAGTATTATGTAAGCTTAAAGTACGACACCAATTTGATAAACATATATTGCAAAATATTTACCATAATAAAGTTACTGAACACATCCACCACCTCATAAAAGTACTATTATTTTAGAGTGAGAATATTTAAGATCTACTCTCTTAGCAACTTTCAACATATAACACAGTATTGTTACTTATATTCTACTATTCCATTCTACTGACTGTTTTTATAAGTTTGGCTTTTTTTTAGATTCCACATATAAGTGAAATTATATAGTATTTGTATTAGTCTGAGTTATTTCATACAGCATAATACTCTCAAGGTCTATCCTTGTTGTTGTGAGTGAAGGGATTTCTTCTTCTTTATGGCTAAATTATATTCTAATGTACAAATGTACCACATTGTCTTCATTCATGTACACTTAGATTGTTTCCGTGTCTTGACTATTGTGAAAAATGCTGCAGTGGATATGAGAACGCACACACCTCTTTGAGAAAGTTATTTTATTTCCTTTGGATATCTACCGAGAAGTGGAATTCCTGGATCACATAGTATTGTGATTTTTAATTTTTTTGAGGAACTTCTGTACTGTTTTCCATAGTAGCTGCACTTATTTACATTCCTTCTAACAGTACCTAAATGTTCCCTTTTCTCGTTCAGTTTTCCCAATACCATTTTGTGAAGAAACTGTCCTTTCCCCATTGTAGATTCTTGAATCCTTTATTTTAAATTGATATATGTGTGGGCTTAGTTTGAGACTCTATTCTGTTCTATTGATCTATGTGTCTGTTTTTATGCCAATACCACACCATTTTGATACTATAGTTTTGCAATATAGTTTAAAATTAGAAAGTATATTGCCTCCAACTTTGTTCTTTCTCAAGATTACTTTGTCAATTAAAGGTATGTTGTGATTCAATACAAATTTTAGGGTTATTCTTTTTCTGTGAAAAATGACATGGAATTTTAATAGCAATTGCACTGGATCTGTAGCTTGCTTTGGGTAGTATGGACATTTCAACAATATTAATTCTTCCAATTCATATGCATGGAAGATCTTTCCATTTATTTATGTCGTCTTCAATTTCTTTCAACAGAGTTCTCCTGTTTTTAGCGAAGAGGACTTTTATTTCCTTGCTTGAATTTATTCCCAGATATTTTATTTTTTTATGTAGTTGTAAATGGGATTGTTTTCTTAATTTCTTTTTCTGGGTTTTTCATTAGTGTTTAGACACATAACAGAGTTCTGAGACTTGATTTTGTAAACTGACCTTTACTAAAGTCATGTGTTAATTCAGATGGTTTCTGCTGGAGTCTTTAGGATTTTCTATATATAAGATCATGTCATCTGCAAACAGAAACAATTTTACTTTTTCCTTCCCTACTGGAATGATTTTTGTTTCTTTTTCTAGCCTAATTGTTTTTTCTACCACTCATATTCATTTTATATTATGAGTGGTAGAGTGGGTATCCTTGTCTTGTTCCTGATTTTAGAGGGCAAGAGTTGAGCTTTTTATCATTCAGTATGATGTTAACTGTGGGTTTTTATGATGTTGAGGTATATGTCTTCTATACATACTTTCTTGAGAGTTTTTGTTATGAATGGATGTTGAATTTTGCCATATGCTTTTTCTGTATCTATTGAGATGATCATATGATTTTTAACCTCCATTTTGTTAGTGTGGTATATCATACTGAAAATTTTGAACCATCCTTGCATCCCTGAAGTAAATCCCACTTGATCATGGTATATGATTCTTTTATTGTATTGTTCTATGTAGTTTTCTAGTATTTTGTTGAGGGTTTTTGGTCCATTTTCATCGGGATTTTGACCTGTAATTTTCTTTTCTGATAATCTCCTTTCCTGGTTTTGGTGTCAGGGTAATGTTGACCTCATGAAAGGAGTTTGGAAGTGTTCCCTCCTTTTTAATTTTATAGCAAAGTTTGAGAAGAATTGGTATTAATTCTTCTTTAACTATTTGATATAATTCACTAGTGAAACCATCTTGGCCTAAGAATTTCATCATTGGGAGGTTTTTGATTACTGATTCAATCTCCTTACTTATTATTGGTCTGTTGAAATTTTCTAACTTGTCATGATTCCGTTTTGTACGTTTCTAGGAATTTATCCATTTCTTCTAGGTTATCCAATTTGTTGGTGTATAATTATTCAGTGTAGCCTCAGGATTCTTTGTTTTCCATGTTGTCAGTTATAATGTCTCTCCTTTCTTTTGTAATGTTGATTGTGTCTCTCTATTTCTTTGGTTAATACAGCTAAAAGTTTGTCAGTTTTGTTCATCTTTTCAAAAAAAAATCTATTTTTCATTTATTTTTTCTATTGTCTTTCTAGTGTCTATTTCATTCATTTCTGTTATACATTTTATTATTGCTTTCTTACTGCTAACTTTCGCTTTTAATTGTTCTTTTTCTAACTCCTTGAGGTATAAAGTTATTTGAGATCTTTCTCTCAATATAGACATTTAATTCTATAAATTTCTTTCTTTGAACTGTGTTTACTGCATCCCATAAGTTTTAGTATATTGTGTTTTTGTTCTTGTTTGTCTTAAGATTGTTGATGATTTCTCTTTCAATTTCTTTAACTTATTATGTTCATGAAAGTATTATTTAATTTCCAATGTATTTGTGATTTTTTTCTGTCTTGCTTTTGCTATTGATTTCTAGTTTCATACTATTATGGTTGGAAAAGATATTTGGCATGATTTCGATCTTCTTATATTTATTAAGACTTGCTTTATGGCCCAATATATGATCTACCCTAGAAAACAGTCTGTGTGTGCTTGAGAAGAATGTGTATTCTGATGCTGTTGGATAGAATGTTCTGTATATGCCTATTAAGTCCATTTGTTCTGAAGTCTAGTTCAAGGCCAATGCTCCCTTATTGAATTTCTATCTAGGTAATCCAGGTGATGTTGAAATGGGATATTGAAGTCCCCTTTTATTATTATATATCATTTCTCCCTTCAGTTCTGTTAATATTTGCCTTAAATATCTAGGTGCTCCAATATCAGATGTGTATGTATTTACAGTCATTATATCCTCTTGATGAATTGACTCCTTTATCACTCTACAATTCTACTTCTCCTCCTCCCCTCACACTTTTTCCTATTGATGTCTTTCTTTATAATTTTTATACCATACATCAATTAACAAGTTATTGTGGCCATAGTTGTTTTTAATATTGTTGTTGAAATTTTATACTAAAGACAAAAGTAATTTATACATCAAAATTACAGTATTAGAGTATTCTGAATTTGACTATATATTCACTGTTGCCATTGAATTTTATACTTCTATAGGCTTTTATATTGGTTAGTGTTTTTTTCATTTCACATTAAAGAACTCCATTTAACATTTTTGTAAGATCAGTCTACTGATGATAAGCTCCTTAATTTTTATTTTTTTTGGAAATGCCTTTAAATCTCCTTCATTTCTTACTTTTAAAGTTTTTATTTAAATCCCATTAGTTAACATGCAGTGTATTATTTGTTTCACATGTACAATATAGTGATTCAACACTTCCATACAATACCTGGTACTCATCACAGCAAGGACACTCCTTAATCCCTATCACCTATTTGACCCATCCCTCCCCCCAACCTCTCCTCTGGTAACCATCAGTTTGTTCTCTATAGTTAAGAGTCTCTTTCTTGGTTTGCCTCCCTCTCTCTCTCTCTCTTTTTCCCTTTGTTCATTTGTTTTGTTTCTTAAATTCCACATATGAGTGAAACCATATGGTATTTGTCTTTCTCTGAAATTTTGCTTAGCACAATACTCTCTAGCTCCATCCATGTCATTGTAAATGGCAATATTTCTTTCTTTTTTATGCCTGAGCAATATTCCATTGTACATATATACCACATCTTCTTTATCAATTCAGTAAAGCTCTTATTGGGTCTGCAGTGGGGTTCACATTGGTATGCTTTTTAACCATGAGCACTGGTAGACATGGATTCTGTCTAGTCCCTGGATGGGTAGGACTATCTCCAGTACCTTGTTCACTAGGGAAGCATTGGGACAAGTGTCTACTTAAAATCCATAGTCAGGTTGTTAGTCCGCCTGTCTAGTACCACATGCATGGATAGGTTTAGCTCCCACCAGTTCCCTGAGAGTTCTCCTGTCTGGTCACTGGGTCCCTGGGTGGGCAAGACTGATCCTGGATTTGGCTGGGAGAGGGTAGAACTGAATACCAGGGCTGTTTCAGGATCCACAGCCAAGAATGAGGTCTGCAGACCTGGCTCTGGAAACATAAATGGGCATGTTTCCCACCAGGTCTCTGGATGGGCTGGACTGCTCCCTGACCATGACTGGAGGAAATGGAGCCAAATTTAGAGCCCTTTCAGGATCTCTGTGGGGAAAGAGAAAATTGTCTCCTGCCGGGTACCTGTTCCAGTAGGACTCTTCACTGGCTGTCAGTAGCATGGGCTGGAGGCTGGTTTTGGAGCTCTTTCAGGATCAATAGTCTAACCATGTTTGGGAGGCTTACTTCCAGGGGCTCCTCAGCAAAGTGGGCTGGAGCCAGTTCACAGGACACTTCAGGGTCCACAGACAGGACCAAATTGTACATGCCTATTACCCACTGACTTCCCCCAAGTCCCTTGCTTATGGTACTGGTGAAGGACCCAATACCAAACAGTGCCATAGCCAAGTTCTTAGGATATGGAGCTGTTTCTAGGTATATGGCTAGGACCAGGTTAGGTGATTCAGCTGCCAGGGTGTGAAACTACGTTCTCAAAATGACTCTCCTTGGTCTTGGACTGAACTGGAGTTTTACAAGCTCTTACTTAAATCCCAAAGCTCCCACGAAGCCACTTTGTCCATAAATGGATGTCAAACTATTGTTGATCAGGAGACACATGAGAGAGATGTCTTATCTGGCCATCTTGTTGACATCACTTCCGATTTGGTGTATTTTACATTTCACTTTGTTTACCCAGAACAAACACTTTGCAATGGAAATTTATCCCACTTCAGTTTAATAAATACTATGTTTTTAAATAACACTATGATGTTGTTTTTTTGGTTTCCTCTTTATTATCCTTTCTTGTATTTTTCTTCTCTCATCTTTACTGGTTTTCTTCTTTTCCTTTTTAATTTTAGCATTTTGGAAACTATTGTTATTTCTTTTATTTAGTAGAGCAGCTTAAATGTGCAGTAGATATATTAAAACTGCTTTTTTAGTATAATAAGAATGCAGTGTCAACAGCATCTTTATCCTAAATGAGACAGGACTTATAGCAGGTCAGAATATTTTGTTCCTTTTATCTAGAATTTAAATTCCTAGTTTTCATTAATTTTATTTGCTATTATACCTTCTTCCTAGAAATAAGACCTTAACTATATTTAGCTTCACAGCTACCTCTTCAATATTTCAGGACTGATTTTATGCTTTACTGATGTCTTTTCTCATATTGGTTGGTGTGTGATTATAAATATATCCACAAATGATTCTTTTAAAATATAGAATATGTTCTTGAGTGCTAAACATTCTTAGTTCTTGAATGTCTCAAATAGCCTTTATTTTTCCTTTATACTTTAATGATCATTTTGATAGACATAGAATTATGGGTGTAAAAATAACATTTTTCAGAACTTTTAGGTCATTCCTGACCCAATATTTGAAGAGAAACTAATGCTTTTTTCTTTGTTGGTACTCTTTTTGTTTTCCTCTGAAACTTTTCTTTTTTCATTTGCTCCAGGAGTTCTAACATTTTAACAGATTTTCTAGATATAGTTTTTATACATTTATTTCTCTTGGACAATGCTAGCAATCTAAAAACTTGAATAGAATTTTTTTCTCTTATTGCTTTTATTATTTCCTCCCATCTGTTTTTTATTATTGGTTTTTAGAAATTCTATAACAGGAATGTTGTCACCACATTCTATCCTCAACACACCTAACTTTTTGCTCATTAACTTTTAGATTTTTGTTTGTTCCACACAGCATTGTGAAGAAGATCTTTGATCTTCTAGCTCAGTAATCTATTATTTAATAATACTAAAATTTTGCTTATTTAGTGCATTACTATTCTAGCTGCTTTATTTATAACTGCAGAGAACTCTAAGTGTTTCTTTTTCATAGCTAAATTGCAATCTGTTCTTTCTTTATGAATCTAGTATATTCATAAATGGTTCCTGTAATAGCTCTATTGTATTTCCTGAATTTCTTGGAGGTTAATAGTGCTCTGTTTTATGAGATTGGTGATTCTTTTTTTTTTTTTTTCTTAAATGTTTCATCATTTTTGGTTCTGTCTCCATATTTTCAGATGAGGGAATAAAGTGCTCGATATCATATATAAACTGCCATCCAAGTTAATATTTTTTTCTTGGTAAAAAAAGTAATAGTCAAAGTATTTAATAATCACTACAGAAATATTAATAAGCATATGAACCAATATATATCAAAATTTACAAGTAAGCCTTTTTAATTTGAAATAAACTATATGCAATAAATATATATTTTAAATAATCAACTTCTTTTAAGTAATAAATTGTAGGTATTTTCTAAGTAACAAAAGATATAGAATAAATTGTTAGTAAAATTAATATATTTTAAGTTGATATTTAAGTTAATTTAGATTTTGTGTATGTGTGTATGAGACAGAGCTAATACTAGCTAATAATGGTGCCTTTTTCTATGCANCATATATAAACTGCCATCCAAGTTAATATTTTTTTCTTGGTAAAAAAAGTAATAGTCAAAGTATTTAATAATCACTACAGAAATATTAATAAGCATATGAACCAATATATATCAAAATTTACAAGTAAGCCTTTTTAATTTGAAATAAACTATATGCAATAAATATATATTTTAAATAATCAACTTCTTTTAAGTAATAAATTGTAGGTATTTTCTAAGTAACAAAAGATATAGAACAAATTGTTAGTAAAATTAATATATTTTAAGTTGATATTTAAGTTAATTTAGATTTTGTGTATGTGTGTATGAGACAGAGCTAATAGTAGCTAATAATGGTGCCTTTTTCTATGCAATTATTTGACATTAAGGACCTATGAAACTCTTCCAACAGTTTTCTCATTAAATTGAAGGTTATTAGATTACTTGTGGTCTCAAAAGGTAGAGAATTTTTCTTAACATCAGTGATAATGTTCATGGTGCTAAATCGTCTTTCCCTTCTGCTTAATTTCACAGCAATTACGTTCAAAATGTTCAACCTAGTCTGTGATTTTTTTTCAGTGTTCAATATCTCTATTATTGAAAAAGTCATGAAGGTGGTTTATTACCGTGCCATATCTAATTTGATAAAACCTAATCCTGCAGAAGCAGTGCAGCATGGCATTTAAGAGACCAGACTTGTTATCAGGCTGTTTATATTGAATCCTAGCTCTGCTATTTATCTTTTAAGTCATATCTTTGTGCCTCAATTGCCTCACCTGTATATGATAAGATAAAATTACAGTATTCTTACGATTTAATGTAGATATGTAACAGTTTCCTGCAAAGAGTAAATGCTCTGAAAAAATTAGTTATTCTTTTCTTGGCAAAATCAGAATTTGGTAATGACCATTAAGGATAGGAATTGTGATGGTTTTACCAAATACATTGAACAGGGACAAAATTCTATTGGAGTAATGAAAAGGAGAAACCATATTCTTAGACGNTAATCCTGCAGAAGCAGTGCAGCATGGCATTTAAGAGACCAGACTTGTTATCAGGCTGTTTATATTGAATCCTAGCTCTGCTATTTATCTTTTAAGTCATATCTTTGTGCCTCAATTGCCTCACCTGTATATGATAAGATAAAATTACAGTATTCTTACGATTTAATGTAGATATGTAACAGTTTCCTGCAAAGAGTAAATGCTCTGAAAAAATTAGTTATTCTTTTCTTGGCAAAATCAGAATTTGGTAATGTCCATTAAGGATAGGAATTGTGATGGTTTTACCAAATACATTGAACAGGGACAAAATTCTATGGGAGTAATGAAAAGGAGAAACCATATTCTTAGACACCTCTGAAACTCAGATACACACATGAGAACAGTCCTCTCTTCTGCAACAGAGGTGCCACTCTGCTGGCAGATCCATAGAAGACCAGTGTCTGCAGTGGCCCTTGGTACTGCCTTTTCACCTCTTTTCCCTACCTCTCCTAGGATCCCTCAGTTTCTTCAAGATGTTATGTGGGATTAACTTCAGGGGAGCATTAGTTATCAGTGGCAGACATACTGTATGAGGACTAGAGAGGTACCAACAATTTGTTTCCTAGATGTCAGAAATTTCAACAAGATTTAAACTATCCTGTTAAGGCCCAAGTTTTATTGGCCTATATATAGGAGCTGTCATGGACTTGAACTAGCTGGAAAGCCAGGGGCCTGAGTGTCACCAGGCCAAACTCTTGGTGCTTTCCTGGGACTTAGGTCCAGATTGACAACTAAGTGGTGCATGGGTAAACTCCTGAGGTTCTTGCAGAAAGGCAATCACAGTGCCCTTGGAATACGTCTTTTGGGAATATTGATATAGGCAATGAATCATAACATAAATTGGCCATAACTGGAATGTTCTAGTGCTCTGTAATGAGCCAAACATTAATACTTTAGTTGCTTGATCTTTGGATTATTCAGGGTGATGCCAGGAAAGGGATTTTGGTGACTGGGGCAATAGGAGAACAATCTAGTTGTCATGATGGTGTCAATTTCCCAATAACTATGAAATATTTTCAATTTTAGCAACAATGTTATATGCCAGTTAAATATCAGCTTTGATTAACAGTATAAATTCTATTCACTGAAAATTTTATTTTTTCATTCACTGAAATTTTAATATTGGATTATTTACNTTTGATTAACAGTATAAATTCTATTCACTGAAAATTTTATTTTTTCATTCACTGAAATTTTAATATTGGATTTACTCAGAAGGAATAGGANTTTTTTCATTCACTGAAATTTTAATATTGGATTATTTACTCAGAAGGAATAGGATCAGAAGAATAAAAAGAAGATGACATGGGGTAAACAGGGTGTGTTAGATTAAAGATGGCTGTGACACTCTTCTCACTGTGTGGTAAAGTCTAACTTATCTCCCCTTCTGAGCTGGCCTTACTATTCCTTGACCAATAAAATGGGCATATCAGTATAAGCCATAAGAAACTTTGCTGCTTCTCTCTGGGCCTCTGAAAATATTGCTCTATCTTGAGAACTCCACACAGCGAGCCTGGCAATCCTTAATTTTTCATTTATATTTTAAATTATATTAAGACAATTCTGACTGGGGTCTGCATATATGCGGAAAAAGAGCTTTATCAATTAGTAGTACTCACAACTATGATGTGTGAGTGATAGGGGTGGGTGCTCATTGTGTCAGAAAACCTCTGATGAAAAAATGTGGAGGTATTTGCTCTAAGGGGTCAAAAATTATACTAAATGGCCTATTACTTCAAGGTTGTTTATGTAATTTCTTTAGAGACATTTTTGTTTGGGGTTTAGATGCTACTTCTCAGGTGTATTGCTCATGAAGATGTGAAAATCGGGTTGAAGGAATCATTCCTTCTCCTATAGACTCTGAATAAACCCATCAGCTCATCCCGCCCTCCATCAGCCTTGGGGGTTCCTCAGAGCCTAACTTCTCTGAGGATCTAATGAAGGAAAATTGCAACTTCTCACCTACAGCTTCTTCGATGCATACCCCAGGTTCTAGCCTCCTCTAACATTCTGCAGTCAAGGAAGTTGTTCATCTGACTACAGAACCTACGACAGAGAATCTTTGATCTGCTATCTCTTCTCCAAATATCCATTAAAATCTCCTTTTTACTGGCAGTACGCATGTTTGCCTTTGTTCTATACCTAACTTCTTCTTCTATTTCTTTTCCTACTTTTTAAGTGAGGACTTGAAATATGGAAGACATTAATGTATATAATAATTCTCCTATTTTAGACTTTAAGTGTCTTATGGTATTTTTATTGTACCTTCATTTGTTCCTTCTCTAATGTTCTTCCTTTATTTCAATTTGAGTTTCTGACCTATGTCATTTTCTCTCTCTTTGAAGAACTTCTTTTAACATTTCTTACAAGGCATGCTTACTGGCAATAAATTCCCTCCATTTTTGTCTTCTGAAAGTCATTTTTTCTTTACTTTGGTGTATAATTTCACTTTATACAGAATCCTAGGTTGGTGGTTTTTCCTTTTAACACTTTAATTATTTCATTCCACTCTCATCTTGCTTGCATGTTTTCTAAAGAGAAATTGAATATAATTCTTATCCTTTTTCCTCTACAGGTAAGGTTTCTCCATATTCTAGCATCTTTTAAGATTTTCTCTTAGTCTTTGGTTTTCTAAAGTTGAAATTGATATGCCTAGGTTTTGATTTTTGGTATTTATCTTGCTTCTTTTCTAATGATCCTAGATCTTTGGTTTGATGTCTATGATTAAAAATCTCAGCCAATATTCTTCAGTTCCTTTCTCTCCTTTATTCTTGTGGCATTCCTATCACACTTATGTAATATCTATTATAATTGACTCATGGTTCTCAGTTACTCTTTTAAGGTTTTCATTATTATTATTATTATTAATTATTATTTTTCCGATTTGCTTTTCAGATTGTGAAGTCTCTATTGAACTATGTTCAAGTTCACTGATTTTTTTCTTTAGCCATGCCCACTCTACTACTGAACCCATGAAAAACATTTTTTTATGTTTGTTACATTGGTTTTTATTCTAACATTTCCTTTTGATTTTCATAGAGTTTCCATCCTCTGCTTACATTACCTATCTATTCTAGCATACTGTCTACTGATTTCCATTAAAGTCCTTAGAAAAATGGTAATAGATTTTTTTTAATTTTTTAAATTTTTTATAGTCATAGTTATTTTAAATACCTGGTCTGAAAATTTTCAAATTCCCTATCATATCAGACTGGTTCTGATGCTTCTTTTTTTTTTTTTTTCAGACTAGTTTTTGCCTTTTGGTATGCCTTGCTTTTTGTTCAAAGCCGGATACAATGTATTGGATAAAACGAACTGAATAAGCCTTTAGAGTGAGGTTTTATGTTTATTTGTTTGGTGTTAGGCTGTGTTTACTCTCTACTCTAGCTGTGGTGTCAGAAGCTAAAATTTCCTCTAGTGTTCTATTTTTGTCTCCTCAGCCTTTGAGATTTTCTACAGTCCTTTAAATAGGGCCTAAGGTTTGCAGTTCTTTCAGATAGTGTCCCCTATTAATACATAAGAGCCTATTAATGTGGGGATAACGTTTGAGGAAAGGGGAGGCATTATACAATCTTATGATTAGATCTCAACTGTTAGTGAGCCCATCCTGTGCTGTGTCCTGTTCCTGTTTTTCACAAGTGCTTCTCAGCTTTCTTTTTTCCCTTAGGTGAGAGTGGAAGCTGGGGTGTAGGGGCTGAAGTTAGGCATTTTCCTTCCCCAGTTTGGTTAGGTTCTTTTAAAATAGAAAAAATAAAATAAAATAAATAAAATAGATTTACTTCAGGGCAAGCATTTGCTAAATAAACAGTACTCATGATATATTAAATGGTTACTTTTCTCTCCCTTTTTCAAAGGAATGAAGGAATTTTCTTCTTTCTTCACCCTGAGAATCTGAGGGGCTCCCAAAGGTAAAACTTAAGAGGGCCCCCCAGGATTTTAATCTCTGACACTGGTCCATGCTCAGTCTCTAGCAATTGGTCAATTACCATTAATGTGTTCCTACTAGGCTCTAGCAGTGGCTTCTGCCCCCAGTGAGCTATGATTCTCTCTGTTTGTCTTTCTCTTCAATATTCAGGGATGTGGTCTGCCCTGTGTCTTCAATTTTCTGATGGATCTAGGAAGCATTGTTGACTTTCAGTTTGTTCAGTTTTTTCTTGTTGTTAAGAATAGGAGAGATGACTTATAAGCTTACATGTTGAACCAGAAACTGGAGGTGTCCTATAGTATATTTTATAAAGTGGAAAATCATGTCCATTCCTATTAGCCTCATTTTCCCACACAAAGTTAATAGAACATTGGAAATCAAAATTGGAGAAACTATAGTAATGTGGCTTTTTGAGGAATGGATTTTGTCATAGGAAATCTTTTCTTTTTATCAGACAAGGATAATTTTTTGAGATTCATAGACACATCTACCTGCCTTTAATAAGATTTCAAACTCTTTTTACATATATGTGCAAATTCATAAAGAAACAGTATGAATTTATCTTTTTTTTTAAAGTCAAAAGTGACCATTTTGGNATAAGATTTCAAACTCTTTTTACATATATGTGCAAATTCATAAAGAAACAGTATGAATTTATCTTTTTTTTTTAAGTCAAAAGTGACCATTTTGGGTTTTTTTTTATTTTAATGTCTTTTTATTATATTATGTTAGTCACCATACAGTACATCCCTGGTTTCTGATGTAAAGTTCGATGATTCATTAGTTGCGTATAACACCCAGTGCACCATGCAATATGTGCCCTCCTTACTACCCATCACCAGCCTATCCCATTGCCCCACCCCCCTCCCCTCTGAAGCCCTCAGGTTTGTTTCTCAGAGTCCATAGTCTCTCATGCTTCATTCCCCCTTCTGATTACCCCCCTTTCTTTATCCCTTTCTTCTGATAGTCATCTAATAATACTACCCAAACATGTTCCAACAATAGATAAATTATTTAGTTCAAGTACAGTAGATATCATAGGGTAAAGTTCTTTAGAGACAATTTTTTTTTCTATTTAAGATTTTCAGTAAATGATGCAATATATGGAATACAGAACACATTCATCTAAAATTATCAAGATGAGTGGAATATTTTCAATAGCTTATAGATATGAATTAAAAATAAAAATATGTTTTTCATATAATTAGAGTGAGCAGAGTTGAACCTTTCAATTTCAAAGTATCACTTGTAGAGTGGCCTCTTATGAGTAAATGGAGAGAGTCATACACTAACACTCCCAATTTAGTATTCACAGTGAGGAAAGCCTAGCCCAAAGTCTCAGAAATGACTGAAATGTCATCCTAAATCTCTGATATGGACACATAGCCATATCGTACATCAACTAGATAGCATAATGATATAGGGAACACTTTGCCTAACGAGTGATAAAGGTAGAAGTTTCACAGGAAGATGAAAGTCCTTTTTTTTAATTTGTTACAATAGTATTATAGATTTGCATCTAAAAATATTTTTGAGTATTTATTAATAGTAACAGCTTTGAGAAGTCATACTGCAAAACCAACTGTTAAATTTTATTTTACCCAGCAATGTCCAAATTTATTTGATGATACAGTGTTTTTATGATATGCTTCAGTTATTAACTCTGTGGAATATACACTGGGAGATTTTGTTCCCTAACTATTTTTTATTATTTCTTCGTGTGCATGAAATAGTACAACTTTCATCATATTAGAACATTGTTTTTTATCCTCCACTTGGAGAAATGAACCAATACAATTAAATTATATATTTTTATTATGATAACTATTGTGAATTTAGAATCTTAATTTGTCTTTTGAGTATTCTGTTATATTGAGAAGTTCCTATATGAAATTGATCAAAATTCCCCAGACAGCAATTGCAAAAATTTTGCATTGCAAAATTGTTAGAAGAAATTGAATCCTCTATAAGAACAAGTGAGATAAGCTTTTTTTCCCTAAACAAATGCTGGATAAAGACCCAGGTTTGTCAATAGATTTAACACGTAATTTGGGCACACAAATAACATGTCAAACACAATATTAGTAGGTTCTTCTATACCTCCAATTATCAGAAATTATCATAACACAAAAGTAGCAGATAACATTGTTTCAAGACGCAAGTCACACCACAAAATTGATTCTAATTTCCCAATTTACTGGATTGTTACAGAAAGAAAAGTGTGTTCTGCTTTCATTCCATTTTAAATAGTCTTCTGAGATGCCACAAATATCTGTAAGTTTTTTCTGTCTCTCCAGGAAAATTTAACTCTCTAAATTATGTACCCTTTCCTAACTTATCTAGGCCACTATTGGGAAGACCTCAGAAGGTATAAATGACACTGAGAGATTTATATAACAGCATCCATAATCTATGACCTAGTTTTAGAAACAAACATAGAGATATGTGAGTGGGTGCATTTAAATGTTCTTGGTAAGTATCTCCTCAGAACTGAACCCCAGGGCAGAACAAAGAGCACACATACACATTATGAGCACTATTTTCTTGCCTCAAAAAGAAAGAAAAAAACCCCATTCTCCATACTTTTCACTCAGGTATATTCCACCATTATTTGACAAATCTATCTGGTTTCATCAACTTTTTCAAGTTGTTTCCTATCAATATCAGACTTAGAGTATGTCTAACATTTCTAAGTAATATGGCATAACAAAGTAATTTTTTGCTTCTGTATTTGTATAAAATTTCAACCAAGCAATTTTCTATCAGAAATTTGTAGTGACCATTTTAAATTTAAGAAAGGAAAGAGAACAAAAATTGCTGTTGTAATAGCCAAAATGGGGGGAAATATTTATTTATTTTTCTCTAACAATGAAATAGAAACTGATTTTCTTCAGAGTTTTAACATTTGCGAAAGTGTAGGAATTTCACCAAGACAAGACACATCTGTTCCTGCTTCAAGAGAAAACTATTTGCATGTTAACATTTTAAAAATGTTTGAAGAACCTTACTATGCATTTGTAAACAAGGTAACATGAATATTAGATCAAGAAACAGTTTTAGCACTAGGGAGCAATAAAACATATGGGATAATTTTCTTTGCCTATCATGACATATACATCAAAGGGAAGGGAAAATCAAGCCAAATGATACTTGTCCATTTGTATAACAAATTTATTCTTATTATTCCTAAATAATGATAAGGTATATCTCTCTTCACCCCTGTGTTAATTTACAACAGAGAAAATCACCAATAGTGTTTTTAGTATAATTATATGAAAAAATTTTCTAATATTTTCAATACTAGGTTTAAAGCATTTCTAAGTTGTTTTAATATTGTAATATTTCCAATGATGACTGATTCTTCATACATTAAAAAAATATTGGATTGAGAATAAGTGAGATCTATGTGAAATTCCTCTAAGAATTTGTTGTATGTCACTAAACAGAAATCAGTTGTTGCTTATTATTTGTATCTTTAATATCTACCTAAAGGCTTGAGTAGTGATACACATACCTGAATAATTTAGAAATCAAATTATCTATTGGAAAGGCTCTGTTTTTACCTTACGTATGTGCTCTCACTGATTCTCCCTAACACTTAGGCGCTTTTGTACTGAGTTTGAGTTATGGAGTACAAAGAGAAAATCCATAAGGCCTATATATCCACCAAAGCAAGAACAAAAACCGCGTTAGTTGAGTGTGTTACTAAGTTAGATGAATATTGGTTTGCCTGTGTGACATCCTACATAATCTCCCTCTGTAAGTGACTGATAAAATTTTTCCTTCTTGTTATATGGAACCATGAAAGATTCTTACCAAATGTAATAGACAGCATGGAGATTTTGAAACAAGTCTACAGTTATTGTATTTTAATTTCATAGAGCAAAACTTTGAGACTATTTGCTTCTAACTAGCTCCTAACCACAAATAGCAAAGGAGTAAGTCATATTTACATTACATCAACATGAAAGATAATAAGACGATTCCTTCAGCAAATATTTACTGAAAGTCTACACTGTGTTGTGAACACTAGGGACACAATGGAAAGCTGAAGCCTCTACCTTTAATCATCCTACATTTTGAACTGAGAGTAAAGGGGCAATGATAAACAAAATACAAACCCCAAAATGTAAACTAATGTGAAGAAGTGATAAATATTATGAGGAAAAACAAAGCTACGTAGGACGGTGCTAAAGGGAATTGATATTTTAGATGGGATAGTAAGAGATAACCAGCACAAAACTCAGAGAACGTTTTTATATGTTCCAGAAACAGCATGGTCAGTGGAGTTGAAGGTCAGTAAGCAAACAGAAGGGAGTAAGGCAATAAAAAAATGAGTACAGAAATTAGTATAGAACATATATACGTTTAAAAACATTTTATTATAGGATTTGGAAGGGTCTGTGCTACTATTTTCTATATTACAATATAGCTAACAATGCCATTCTAAATCTTGATACTTTGAATATAACTTTTATTCTTATATTTTGATGTCCTGAAATTTCGTAATATTATGACTTGCTAGTAGTCTCCATTTATCCTTGCTAGAGAATCAAATCTAATTTTTTTCTGGCATTATTTATTTAATAATTTTCCCTCTCAGTTTGTTCTTAATTTCTCATATCCTTAGTATTAGATATTGTTTCCTGCACTAATATTGTGATTTTCTTGATATTTCTCTTCTATTTTCCATAACATTTAATTTTGTTATACTTCAGTGAAATTTTCTGAAGTTTATCATTAAAATGTTCAATTGATTTTCTTGCTGTTATATGTTCATTTCCCAAAAACTTTTTTAGTATTTGATTGATCTTATTTCAAGCTAGGTTATCATTTTCAAGAAGAAACTTCTAAAATTAAAGTATAACATAAAGAAAAGTACACAAGAGTATACAGTTTGATAAATATTCACAATTTGAACACATCTGTGTAGCCACCACAAAATTGAAAAAAACAGGATCTCTGGTATTGCAGAAGCCCCTCTCTCCCCTATCACATAAAGCAATCAGTCACTAACTGACTCAATGGAAACCACCATCCTGATTCCTAAGAAACAAGAACTTTAGGTACTTTTAAACTTTACACAAGGTAGATGATAGATAGCTGAACAAAACATAATAGACAGACCATCAGTAGAATGTTTACAGTGCTGAAAGAAAAAAAAGAAAACTGTCATCCTAGATTTCTACAACCCCCAAATTGTCCTTCAAAAAAATGATTTCCAAACATATTGAAGATAAAAATAAGATTCATCAGCACACCCTCAATAAATTTCCTCATGATCATTTATATCTCTCCCTCTCACTTATCCCCAGGAAACCACTGATCTGCTTTTTGTTACTAAAAATTAGTTTGCATTTATGAAACTTTATAAATTGGAATCATAAAGTATGCATTCTTTTCTTAATCTGAATTTTTCTGCTCAGCATACTTATTTTGTGATTTTTGTTGATATGTGTATTAACTGCTTTTTCCTTTTTATTCCTAGAATATATCACAATTTCTGTATCTATTTAGTTATTAATCATGACTATGGCTGAATTCAGATTTATCTATTGCAAAAAAGATCCTATGAATATGTGTGTACAAGTTTTGTATTGACATATGTTTTTATTTCTCTTGGATAAATCATGGAGTATAATAGCTGGGTCATCAAGTAGGTATTTGGTAAACTTTTTAAGAAGCTGACCATTTTGCAAATTGATTGTACCACTTAACATTCTCACTAGCAGTGCATTAGAGTTCCAATCTATATTCTTCCCCATACTTGTTGTGGCCAGTCTTCTAATTTTATTTACCTAATATATTTTATTTACCTAATATAGTTATATCAAATCACATTTTTAATTTGCATTTCTCCAATGACAAATAATGTTAAATATCTTTTCATATGCTGTATGCTATTCGTATATCTTCTTTTGTGAAATTTCTGTTAAAATATATTCCCAGAATTAAGTTATTTTCTTATTGAGTCCTGAGAGCTCTTTATATAGTCTAGATAAAAGTTTCTATCAGGAAAAAAAAAAAGTTTTTATCAGGTATAAAATTTGAAAAAAAATATATTATCACTATGTGATTTGTCTTTTATTCTCCTCCCGTGTCTCTAAAAGCAGGCATTGTTATTTTTAAATGAAATGCAACGTAACTTTTTTTTCCCCTTTATGGACTGTGCTTTTGGTGTCGTAAAAAATTTATTCAAAAGAGGCACCTGGGTAGTTCAAATGGTTGAGGATCTGACTCTTGATTTCTGCTCAGGTCATGATCTCAGAGTCATGAGATTGAGCCCCGTGTTGGGCTCTGTGCTGAGTGTGGAGCCTACTTAAGATTCTCTCTCTCCCTTTCCCTCTGCCCCTTTCCCTGGCTCATGCTCTATCTCTCTGTCTCTCTCTCTCAAAAAAAAAAAAAAATCCTCAATGAACTCAATACCACAAAGATATCTTTTTTTCCGATATGTAATGGTTTCTAGTTTTAAATTTTTCTTCTAAATACCACTTAATCGGGATTTTACAAATATTGATATATTGTATTTTCATTTGATTCAAAACACTTTCTAATTTCCATCTTGATTTATTTTTTAAACCATGATTTATACAGAGGAATTTATTTAGGGAATTTTATAGCTATATTGGAGGGGGTCTAGATTTTTTTGTATTATTCTCAGTGTATTTCACTGATGGGGAATGTAATATTTATGACCTAAATTCCTATTTTGGTTTCACATTCTGTACATATTCAAATTGTAGTTTCCTCGCCTTTGTTGTATCAGTAATAGCACTTCCAACAACTTGATATCCTTTTAAACTGTATTGAAATCCCTTACCACTTGTTCATTGTTCTCTCTTTGGTCCAGGTGTATGTAAGCATGTGTGTATACATAAACACACACACACATAATTATTTATTGCCATTTTATTGTAGGCTTGTCAGTAAGAATAAACAAGCACATTTACTTAAACTTCGTTTGTGACCAGAAATTCTTTGCCTAATATTCATTTAAGGCCATATATAATCAGGTCCTTACCTTTCTTAAACCTTATTTTTACTTATTATTTCTAGGATTTACTTTTTCTGTTTTTGATCACATCATATTCATATTTGCTTGTGCCTTTTCTTGTATTTTTGTCATATCTACAATTATTTTTCTTGACTAATCCCGTGAAGAATTTTTAATCTATACAACTTCTTAATATTCTTCTCCATAATTTTTGTGACTTTTAAAGTCACCACCAGGGCCTAAGGAGAGTTAGGTAGGGATGGTGAATGTTGCCCAAGAATTGTCGTTCTCTTTGGGCACTACATGTCACAAGGGACATTTCATAAGTTTCCAAATTTTTTTTTATAACTTCATAATCATGAGGTAGCTACTGTCATTTAGCTGCCAGAGGTCAGAAATGCTAGAGCTTAAGCAATGTGTGGGATAGTCCCTAACCACAGAGAATTGTGCTCTGGCCTAAATAACAACTTAACACCCTAGAAGATATTCATCTAGTTGGAAATTAGTTTATAATTACCTGAGCCTAACTCTGACACATTTTTGATGGATTTAAACACTGTTATTTTCAGGATTGTAAACATCAAGTAAATCAAGCTAAGATTGAATTTTGCTTAGAATTTGTTTTTTTGCTCCCTCAGAAAATTGCATCATCAAAGGCAGCACAGTTCATGGAATTCATGGGCCAATACAACACAAATAAACCAGTCTTCATTTATAGTTGTTACATGTAAATATATAATGAAGAAAATTCAAAAATTATTTTAATTTTTAGAAGCAAATATTTAAAGTGGACACAGTTATATGAGGCAGAGACCTCATTATGTTTTATTTGCAAAAGGTGTTTTATATTTCATATTACCAACACCTTAAATATATATGTGTATCTTAGTGACTAAGAAATTTCTGCTGTGAAATATTTTTATCTTCACTATTTTCCATAAATATTTCTAAATTATAGAGATATGCTTTTTGTCATATCTCAAGCTTGAGATGCCAGTTTTGCCCTCCTCCAGAAGAGGATCATATTTCCAAGGATGTGTTCTAGAAATAGGTTTTAAGGGTTTTTTTGTTTTGTTTTGTTTCGTTTTGTTTGTTTTGTTTTGTTTTGTGTTGATTTCTAAATAGGCTTCACTCCCAGCACAGAGCCCAATATAGGGCTTCAACTCACAACTCTGAGATCAAGACCTGAGCTGAGATCAAGAGCTGGATGCTTAACTGACTTGCCACCCAGGTCCCCCAAGTTACTTTTTAAAAGATGAATTTGGAAGCTCTGGGTATCTCTTCCACCTTACTGTCCAAGAATACACATCTTTTCTCTATATACTCTCTAGTACCCACACCTAATGACTGGTAGATTCAGTTGTTAAACACGTTACTACTGGGAAAAACAAGAATTACTATATCCATAGCCTGTGTTCTCATAATGTTTATGGGTTTAGAAAAGCCAAGACTAGTACATAAAGTTGGTGGAGGGGGTAATGAAATGAAAAAATATATTTTAAAGGTAAATGAAATAGAAATTCAGAGCAAAGCAGAAGACAGAGACTCTGGAGAGAAAATAAATAGCAAGGCAGCCAGTCTGATTATGAAGAATGCACTATTGTTAAATCATGGAGGGAAAGGGTTAGAGGAATGGAGAAAGAAGTAGACACAATAGGGAGTGCCTAGTACATAATCAGCTTCATAAAAAGTACAACATGAATCTGTGGTGAGAACAGACAATGCTTAAATGGCTAGGTGAAAATAGCTTTTCTGGTCTTAAAATTTGCTTACATAATTTCCTGATAACCCTTTTAATGCAGTAAAGATATTTTTCTTTATTTCCTTTGCATTAAGTCCTCAGCTAGAAGAATCACTGAACTTTAACGACTGAAAGAGTTAATGCAAACTCTAAAAATTCTTTGATGTCTATTGTTTATTACTTAATTATTGGTATGTTTTTGCTTTTGTATGTGGTTTTTTTCCCCTATTGTAGGAACCTTTCAATGTTCATGTTCTCTTTGTGAGTTATTCAATTTTTGTTCTTTCTAGTTTCCTCTTTCTCTCAGGAATCAATACTGAGAATGTGTTTCTAACATTCATGGCACAAAATACAAAATGACTAAGGTCTAAATAGGACAGCATTAAGTTCAGTGAAAAATATGACAAATATATAAGCATTAATATGTTCATGAAAGACTAATATATCTTTCATTCATTCACTGTTACACTAAACAGTTGCTTTTGACAACCATATGTTGTTTTTGATGCTTTATGTGCTTAGTATTACTGGATGCTGAACAAGTCCTTTGCAGTTTAAAGCCTATTAAATTGGTTGTATGTTACAGGGAAGTAATCTTTAAAATATACCTCCTGTGTGTACCTGTTCATTGATCCAATACCTTGCCTTATGTTCATGCCCACATTCAACAATCATCATTATGGAAATAACAATGCTTTTCTGTTTCAACCAGTAGTATCAGCAGATGTTGAAAGTACTAGAAATCACACAGGCTTTCATGCATACTTTTCAGACTGTTTTTGACTGGGGAATATAATTATGAGTGTATTTTCATTCTTTTCCCCACCTGTTTTAAATCTTCGAAGAGTTCAAACTCCTGCTCCATAATTTTAGTGCTTCAATATGGTCTCCTTTATTGTTCTTTTGTTTATCTATCACTTGGAAGAATTTGCCAAAAACTTCAGGAAAGGTGTCAAAGAGTTGTAAAAACAATGAAGTGCTCTTGGATAACACCATCCAAGAAGTATTGAGTTGANATGGTCTCCTTTATTGTTCTTTTGTTTATCTATCACTTGGAAGAATTTGCCAAAAACTTCAGGAAAGGTGTCGAAGAGTTGTAAAAACAATGAAGTGCTCTTGGATAACACCATCCAAGAAGTATTGAGTTGAAAAAGGTTATTTAAAAAAAGAAACATTTTGCCAGATGACTTAGACTCTAGAGTTTGATGATATTGGCTAAATAAATTCATAAGTCTTAATTGTGTCCACAGTTATTCAGATGCATGTGGCTATAGCTTTAAAATTTTGGAGGGAAGGGAAGCACTAAATAGCTACCCATTTTTAAGGAAATATTATATGTCAGCCTTCTTCTCTAAAGATTAGTTGCATTTAATGGAATTTATATAAATGTAATCATACAAATATATGATTCTCTGATCACCTTCTGTCACTAAACATAATTATTTTGAGATTATGCGTTCATTTTTTTGTGTATGAATAGTTTGTCTTTATTAATGAATAGAAATCAATTGCATGAATATATCACAATTTGAGTATACATTCACTTATTGATGGACATGTGGGGTTTTTCCAGTTTTGAGCCATTACAAAGTTGTAGTGAACATGAATATACATATCTTTGTATGAATATATGTTTTCTTGTCTCTTAATACTTAAAAGTGGAATGGCTGATTAATGTGGTAAGAATAAGTTTAACTTCAGAAAAAGTTAACTGCTTTTTAACTTTTTAAAACTTACCTGCCATCTGTTTTCCAAAGAGGTCATACCATTTTACATTTCCATAAGCAGTTTATGAAATTTCTAAATGTTCCTAAATGTTCCATGTTCTCACCAATATTTGGCATAATCAGTCTTAATATTTAGCCATTGTAATAGGTTTGTAGTAGCATATCAGTGTGATTTGAATTTGCATTTCCCTAATGACTAATGATGTAGAGTATCTTATATGAGCTTCTAGGATAGTCTATTCAAATTATGTCTATTCAAATTATTTCACCATTTTAAGAATTTAGATTCCTTGTTGTTTTTTGTTGTTGTTTTGAAAGTTCCTTAAATATTCATGTAGAATACAAATATTTTCTGTATTATATGACTTGTAAATATTTTGTCACCATTTATAGCTTGTCTTCTCATTATTTAATAGAGTTTTTCAGAGAGCAAAACTTTTTATAATTTTGATGAAGTCAAATTTCACATTTTTCTTTTTATCGAGCTTTTGGTAACATGTCTAAGAAAATTTTCCCTAACCCAAAATAACAAATATTTTCTCCTGCGTTTCCCTCTAGATGTTTTATAGTTTTTAAATTTTATATTTAAATGAATGATATATTTTGAGAAAATGTTTGTATTTGTTGCAAAGTATAAAGATTTGGGGGAGGAGTGTATACCCAACTGTTGTCATACTATTTGTTGAAAAATCTACCCTTTTCTCACTTAATAATATTTGCAATTCTGTTAAAAATCAATTGTATATATGTGTAGGTCTATTCTACACACTCTTTTCTATTTCATTGATATATTTGTATAATATTTGTATATATTTTGGCCAATACCAGCATTTCTCAATAACTGTGCAATTATGATGTGTTGAGATGAGGTAACTTTAGTCCACAAAATTTATTATCATTTTGTAAAATTGGTTTGGCTATTTTGCGTCCTTTATACTTCCACATGAATTTTAGAATTATCAGTTTCTATGACAAAAGCTTAAAGTAATTTGATTACAATTTTGTCGAATATATAAATCAATATTGAGTGCCCACTTGTGGTCTGAGATGGTAAGTCTAAAATGAAACCAATAAGGATGGGTTTCATTTGTTAGGGGTAGGAAGACTATTATAAAAATGAATGCTATTTGAATAGACATTTATCTAAAGAAGACATACATAATAATATATGAAAAGATATTCAACATCATTGCCATCAGAGAAATGCTAATCAAAACCACAATAAGATATCAATTCACACTCAAAAGGATAGCTATAGAGGTACCTGGGTGGCATAGTTAGTTAAGTGGCCAACTCTTGGTTTCAGCTCAGGTCATGATCTCAGAGTCTTAAGATCAAGCCCTGGTTGGGCTTCATGGTCAGCACCGTCTGCTGGGGATTCTCTCTCCCTTTCCCTCTGCCATTCCCACCCATTCTCACTCTCTCTCTAAAAATAAATAAATAAATCTTTTTTTTTTTTAATGATTAGCTATTATCAAAAAAACCGATAGCAAGTGTTTGCAAGGATATGGAAAATGAGAACCTTCATTCACTGCTGGTGAGAATGTATAATGACACAGCCAGGAAATAGCCAGGAAGTTCCTCAAATTACCAAGTAATTCTACTCTCAGGTACCCAAGATAAATTAAAATATATTCCACACAAAAACTTGTTTGTGAATGCTCATAGCAGCATTATTCATAATGGCCAAAAGATCTAAATAACCCAAATGCCTATCATCTGATGAATGGATAAACATAATATAATTAAGTCCATACAAATCACACATCAGATCAGGGTTGAATATACAGAATATATAAAGAACACTTACAGCTCAAAAATTAAAAGACATAATTCAATTAAAATGTGGTCAAATGATTTGAATATATACATCCCCAAAGAAAATGTACCAATAGCCAATAATCACATGAAAATATGATCAGTATCATTAACTATCAGGGCAAAGCAAGTCAAAACTACAATGAGATATCTCTTCATATCCACTTGGATGCCTAAACTAAAAAGATAGTAACAAGTGTTAATGAGGATATGGAATAATTGGAACCCACACACACTGCTGGTGGGACTGTAAAATGATGCAGCCAGTTTGAAAAACAGTTTGGCAATTCCTCAGTGTTAAATATTGAGTTACCACAAAATTTAAAAACTCCATTTTTAGAATACTGAGGTGAATAAAATGGTTAATGTCTTCGAAGGTTTTATGGTGTAGTGAAACATAACGACATATACCAATAAATTATTACAGAAAAAAGTCAATAAAATTCTATGGAAGTCAGAATAAGGAAAAAAAAAAACCCTCCATTTTTAAGTATATGTCCAAGAGAAAGGAATGAAAATATACATTCAAAAAAACCCTCTTATATATGATTGTTCAAAACAGCATTATTCATAATAGACAAAAATTGAAAACAACCTCAATGTTTATCAACAGTTGAATGGATACATGAAATGTAGTACATCAATATAATAGAATACTATTCAGCCATAAAAAAGAATGAAGTGCTGTAACATGCTATAATGTGACTGAACTTTGAAAGTATACATTATTATAAAGGAAGCCAGTCACAGAAGACTACATTTTATGTAATTGAAAGTATATGAAATTTCCCAAAGAGGCAAATCACAGAAAGTGAATTAGCAACTGTCTAGAGCCAGCAGGAATTGGAAGGTGATAACCAAAGTGTATGGGGTTTCTCTTTATGGTGATTTATGGTAAATTGATTGTGTTGATGGTTTCACAACTGTGAATAGACTAAAAACTGATGAATTCTGAATTTAAATGGAAGAATGGGAATTACATCTCAATAAAGCTGTTACAAAAATTAAGTGAGTGCTATAGAAAGAAATGAATTCTAAAACATGGGAAATAAGTAATATTACATAGGCATTTGAAAATTAAAAGACTCCCTAAAGGAAAGGATAACTAAGTGGAAACATGAATATTAGGTTGGAACAGAAAAGTGAAAATAAGACTGGGTAGATTTTTGTAAGGAAGGCAAGATAAAGGAGAAAAAATATTCTGGGTAGAGAAAACAGCAGGTTCTCAGACTCAGGAGTAATAAGTTTGTAAAATGAGGGAAATTGATGAAACCCAGTATTTGGATGTTAGAGAGTGATGGGTAGAAATAAGAGAAGTGACTAATGAGGCTGGAGAAGGTCATGGGAGCATTATTATTTCAATTAAGATATTTGAATTTTTTCTCAGATTTTTTGAGATATACTTAAAAATTTTATTAAGGGTTGAACTTATCAAATACCCCTAATCAAACGCTGGATGTTTTTTTCCAATGAGGAATGACTTACATACAATATTATACAAGTTTCAGTGTACGATACAGTGATTCGACAATTGTGTACACTGCAAAATGATCACCACAATAAGTCTGGTTACCATCTGTTATTATACAAAATTAATAAAATATTGACTATATTCCCAGTGATGTATATTACATCCTCATGACTTATTTCAAAACTGGAAGTTTGTACTTCTTGATCGTCTTCACTCATTTTGCCCCTATCCCCAAACCCTCT